>NC_027752.1:42049309-42063071 GCF_000695525.1 Brassica oleracea var. oleracea | reverse complement strand
AATCATGATTTTTGTTAACTGGGTGGATCATTATTTATATGATATCGTAAATGAAATTTTTTTTTATGTTTTTACAATTATCTAATTAACTATGTATACTCATTTTTTTATATTTTTTTATATGATATCACACATTCGTAAAAAAATAGATAGTTTAAGATGCAAAAAAAATATTTACTTAATGAATATAATATGAATGAATTTTACAAATACATCATTTAATAAAATAAATAATTAAAAACTGAAAATTCATATCCGCGCTGGCGAGCGGGTCAGGATCTAGTTTTTTTTAATTGTTAAGTCAAGGAGTTTAAATATATGAAAATATAATTTGGGCCAAGTCAACGAGATATAAAAGAGCGGTAATTTCTTTTTTTAGAACAAATACCTTTCAATTTCATTCACAAATGAAGGTTGTTTAGAATTTATTGTTGAACAAGTCAAATATTATCAAAGTATTGATTCTGAAAACAATAAATGGCTAGTAGGAAATGCATATTTTGGTTGAATTAAAAACACTTTATCAATGATATTTGGTTTCAAGAAAGACATTTGTAAACTTTGATGTATTTGCTGAAACACTTGTTGCAAATCTTAAAGTATCCAAATGTGTTGTAACTAGAAACAATCTGATGTTTCCTATATGTTGTAGTATTTGGTATAAACTATTTTCAGGTCCTTCTCATCCATGACCTGATTCCGAAGCAGCGTGGTTTACGTTTTCTCTGCAGAACCGAGCTCTTACCTCCATTTAATCCGCTTGGCTTGTCGTCACTGTTCTCTTCTGTTTGGTTGAAAAGAGTTGTGGCTTGTGAGATTGTTATCCTAGTGACCTCAGGGGTTGTCGTAGGAGCTATTTTGTTGCCTTCTCTTGCAAAAGAACTTGATCCACTTCGCCTGTAAACAATTCTTAAAACGTCTAGATTATTTAATCCATTAGCAAACATAACTTCTTGAAGTTCCTTAACTTTTTACCGATTGTTGTTGTTGTTGTTGTGGTGATAATGTGTGAGTGACGCTTCATCAAGAACCTCAGTGTTAGGACCTTGAGTACAAACTTTGCTGCTTGAAACAATCTCAGCTCTTTCTAAATGTAGCTTTGGTGATGATGAGGATGCTTCTTCTTCTTCTTCTTCTTCTTCTAAAGATGTTGATGATGTCTTATTATTATTATCTGTTCTGGATTTTCTAACCATTGTTATCACTTTCTCTAATGTCCCTAAAGCTTGCTTCACCTCTGGGCTTATACAGAAAAGTGTTTTACCATTGTAGGTCTTCCCAATGTAACTTTCATCCTTCTCTCCAGAAGAAGAAGAAGAAACACTTTTATTCTCATCTTCATCTTCATCATCACCACATTCTTCTTCCTCAATCTCATGATCATATCTTTTGCAACCACTTTCATCTTGGCTATGGAACACATTTGCTTGGCAGATTTCATCAGTAGAATACAGAGCTTGACGTATCATAGTATACAATGGATCAGCTAAAACTCTCCTGTAGTCATCAGATTTAGCCACCGAACCAATGGTCTGTATACGTTCAAGTGAAACACCACAACATCACACAACTGAAAATCATTAATTCTACGAACTTAAAAGAAAAAGAAAAAATAACCTTCTTGAAAAGTTTGAAACCGTTGCCGAGGAGCTGCCTAGACACCAAATTTATTAGAGATGGAGGGACCAAGTCCAGCTTTATATCAATCTCCGATATGTATCTACAAAATTTTCACAGTTATAAATAACCAAAAGTCCATGTCAAGTTTCTGGTTATATATGTTTTAATATTAATGTTCAAAGAAATTGTTAGGCGGGCAACTAGGTGCTTTATAGGGGATTATTGATTAGCTTGACGTCTAGATCGGGTTGTTAACACCTAAACCGAATCGTTCATTTCGTTTAGTCCCGATTTACCGCTTAGGCGGACATCTAGAGTGTGATCACTCACTCACACTTACCTTAAGTAACTTCTCTCTGATGACACCCTTTGTATAGCAACGCCGCCTACTAAATCAACCCTCACAGCATCCGCTGCTTCATATACACCCTTCTTGTCGAAGTTCTCTACTTCTGATGCTGAGATCTAAAGATGATACTAACAGAGAGTGTGTTAGGATAGAGTCAAAATCATTAAGAATAACTGGATTAGGATGAACAAAATTTCTACCGAGTTGAGTAGAATGATGACTAAACCGTCTCTAAAGTATTCGAATAAGAAAAACTGCACAACAGCTTCTCTGTTTGCCATTGGCCACGGTACTTTCATCCTTTTCTTACAAAAAAAAACATCATCAAAACCTTCAGACTTAGAAAGAAAAAGAACTTTGCAATATGTGAAATTGACCTCATTAAACATATCTGTTCATTGATCTTTTCCTTTTGCAAACTTTTAGTTTGTAAGATTCTGAATGCTGGAAATGCAGAGATTGGCCACCTGTAAGACATATAAACCATCAGTTTCCATCTCAGATCAGTGAAACCAAAAATACGCATAAACAGAAGGACAAAGACACTCTCACCATTTCTCGTAGAGTGATGATTCCCATGATACACATAAACCTGCAAAACTAATATTACATGTTCTGGTTTCGGATTTGAGGGGATTACGGGTTTCGGCCCACCCAGAACCTCCTAGTTATTCAAAAAAATAATTTTTGTTTCCTGTACCAGTCCAAACACTTGAGAAAACTTACAGTCTTGGATAGGGCCATCCATGTAACCTTCAACGAGCAATGTGTGAAAAGGGCTTCCTTCAAGTCCTTCACGGTACATAACACGACAATCTTCATGATCATGTTTCACCTGTTATAAAAAAAGGATAATACTTTGCTACATTAGGACGGTTCTGTTTTCAAAGTTAAATAAATAAAAACATACTTTCCAATCACCAGTCGAAGCTTCGTTAGACAAATCTTGATCCTTTGCTGATGCACTCCTAAGCTTCTCAAGTATACTAGATAGATCAGCTACTCTTTGATCCAATACATCCACAGTACACTCTGTTAAAAAACAAACATTAACGCAAAGCAAAGAATAAAGCAGCAGCAAAAGAGTTTTAATTTTATATAGCAACACACACAACAACAAGAACAGAAAACGAAACCTTGGTTGAGTTGTTGTCTGATTAACGTTTTGAGAGTTTGGTCATTGGTGAGGTCAGGAGACGCCAAGGTCTTGTCAAGCCTCTCTCTGTACTCACAGATCTCTAGTTTCTTCTCCATACTCACATTTCAATATTGAATCCCTTTTGAAACAGAAAAAAAAACACAAAGAATCTTCAAATCAAAGATTAAAAACAGAAACAAAACCAAAACCGAAAATTTCTGTTATTAGATATTTGATCCCAATCAATCAATCAATCAATCAAGGTTGATAAGAAGATCAAAGATCGTCCAGATCAAGAAGCTACAATATGAGAACCTCAAGGGTACGGTAAATAATAAAAAAGGAAGCTCAAAAGCACAGCTACCTCCTGATATGCGTTACCTACGAGACGGGAAAAGAACGTGGAGGTGTTTTCTTTAGATTCTTTCTCTCATTTTCTCGGGAAATGCAAAAGGGAAAGAGAGAAAAGTCTCAATTCCCAAAGTGAGTACAGTTGCACGCCCATTCGAAACGGATTGAGGTTTTTCTTTTGTTGACTTTTATACAACTTTTTTTAAAAAGGTCGGTTAAGTGTCGCTGTCAGTTGACTTATATCAATGAACTCTTCTGTTTTTTTATTTCCTATAAAAGGAATATATCTACTTTAAATGCAATATGAACTTATGAAATGTGATTTTAATGCAATCTATATACCAAAACGGAAACTGTTCTATTTTGAGTTATAGTCATTCACTTCACCATAAATATAGCAGTACTGTCTTTGTCTTATTCTTGTGCCAGATCAAATGGGAAGCTAAGAAAAATGCCCTTTTACAAAATCAGTTTGTTACTAAATAAAAGAGAGAGGTGTGCATCAGTTTGTTACTAAATCAAAAGTATAAGAAAACAACTGAATGCCCTTTTACAAACAAAAAAAGTATAAGAAAACAATTCTAGTTTTTGTTGAAACATAAGCCAACATGTGGTATGTTGGTTTGATTAACGTGTATGGAACTTGTAAAAGAATATTGATTTCATAAAACTTGAACACAAACCATAAATTACTTTGATTTTTAATAGGAAGCATATAGAATGTGCAAGAATGAATGAATGAATGGTGACCAAGGAATGAAAGGAAATAATGTATTTCTTATTATATTTTTTTTTTACTGTTTACAAAGAATAGTTTTTTTTCGTTTATTCTCATTCTTTTTATCTTAGAGGAATATAGAACATATTTGTTCTTCCCCAAAATAGATAAGGAATCATCTTTCTTTTCGTTCCTATAATTTTGTTTCTCTGCGTTTTTTTCCTATTCATCCGTAATGTTCCTATAATGGTCACCAGTTAGACCATATATGTTCAAATTGTGTGTTAGATGCATGAATCTAAGTTTGAATCGATGTTATTAAAAAAAGAGAAAAATAATGTCGAAGCTTTTTTTTGGTTAATATTGATGTAATCCAAAAATTGTTTTTGGGAGAAGTTTTACTTAACTGTTAATATCATATAACTGTTTTTGGAAGAAGTTGAGTTGGGTTATTTTCGAAAAACAAAAAAGAAAGAAAAGAAATTGAGTTGGGTCAAAAAAAAAAAAATTTGAGTTGGGTCTCGAGTATAAATCAGATTTCCATATCCTTTGCATTAAACTTTAATTATTTTTGTTCTGTTTCTTTGGACTTAGCTGCAAGATTTCAAAATCCTATACTATTGTAATGGACATGATCAGCCTAAAAGATATATAATCAAAATCATGTGTTCCAAACTCGAATTATAAGACCAAAAGGTCAAAAGAAGTATGATGTGGCTATGTTTCAAAAAGGTTAAAAGATGTACTTATGTTAAAGGCAAGGATGAAACAACTTATACTTTCATTAGTATATCATTCTTGTTACCGATAAGAAACTTGCAAACACTACTGTTCAGAAAAAAAAAAAACTTGCAAACACTATTCATTAAGCATATCTGTTGTGATTCTGAGAACTTTTGTGAACTCTTGCTCTGTTTTGTTCACTCATCTCTGTTATGATTTCAGTCATAACTCATGTTTTGAAGTGGTTGTTTTAGAGCACATCAGAAACATATTCTTCTTAGTTCATTGCATAAAAGTTTTGTTTCAGACTTCCATACTTTATATCAAAAGCTATGCCATTTTATGGCTAACAAAACCATACCAACTCCCACTAACCCATAACCCTATTTCTTAATTACTACAACACTATTTCAGACACTTGACAGCTTCTCTAAACCAAACTACACAACACTTTAGTTACCTTTCTTCTTCTGATTTGGTTTGATTACAAATTGACATTATTCAACAATATCTGTGAATCTCACTTAACCACTGCCTGATGTTGTTGAAGCTCTCCATCTCAGTACAGTCGTAAGGGATTCAATCTTGATTTGTGTTGTTGTGTTATGGACGAGTAATTTATCGGTCATGGTTTAACCGAATGTTGATTTTTGCTTTTATAGTCTCTCTCATTGTAACTATCGATGACATTAACCGAGAAGATTCTGAAGACTAAGCAGAGTTTGGTGAATAATTCTTGATGCTTTAGTATAAAAGAGCAAAAAGTGAATGATAAATAAGATAATTTCATTTCACCGGATACAATTCTCTTTGTCAGGACAAAGGGTTAATTGAACACAAAGTTTGGAGGGACATTCACCGGTTCCTTGAATCAGAAGTGCTTTTGCTGTCGGAAAATCTCAACCCCTAAGTAATCAATAGTGTTCTTGATAAGTGCAACATTTGGCTTACATAGCTTCACCTGAACAGCAGTTACTTGAGGAAACTTTTCAAGCGTCCTGGACGCGATGCGTTCCGCTACCGCCTCCAGAAGGTTCAGTGGTGGCCCTTCAACAATTTCTTTAGCTATGCTGCAAATAATATAATTAGACATGAATCATCAGATAGTCTGGATCCTAGATGTTTTATACAACCTAAGTGGTATTGATAAAAGAGCTAACCTGAAAATGTCAACGTAGCTGATTGTATCATCTAAGTTATCAGATAGACCAGCCTTTTTAAGACTCACCCACGCGTCGATGTCAACAATAAACATCTGCCCCAAAGTGTTCTCTTCTGGAATGGCTCCATGGTAACCGTAGAACTTTAACCCCTTCAGTACCAGTTTGTCTCCTCCAGTCCTTATCATGTTATTCTCGGATGTTCCTGTTCCAAGAACTATATAATAAAAATTCCATATTGGCTTGGCTTCACAAAGATATATTTTTTAATATTTTCACACATTAAAAAAACACATTAAATTAATATAATAAATAGATATATTTTCTGTAATTTTTATTTTTTAATAATTTTTTGAATAATAATTTAATAAAATAAATTAATTTTCTTAACAATTGTAATTTTTTTATAGAAAATACAAAAATCTATTTCCTTGAAACAGTTTTTTTTTTCAGAGGAAGTATTAGCATAAGGCTTTTTAAACAAAAAAAAAATGTTTCGATGACGTCAGTAACACTGTGATAAACTCAAAACATCCTCATTAAAATCCCAATTAGACATAGCAATTAAACTAGCAAATCGTTCAAGAGAAACTAATACGACAATCCGTACATCTCTCGAACTTCATAACTATCAATCCTTCTTTTGTTTGCTATGGACATGCAGTTTCAAAAGGACATTTGGGACATACCTCGAGGTTCCAACGTCGCCGGGGCCGTCGTTTCAAGTGAGCTATACATCTCTTCTCCGTTTGCAGCAGTAGATTTTTAAGATTAGATGAGTGAGAGATAGAGAGAGATAAGAGAAGATCAGTTTTAAAGGGAACTGAGCTGACAGCGAGGATACGGTGGTGGGCCAATGTCAGATTTTGTAAGCCCAAAATCCGAGAAACAGCTATGCGTTTCACCTAATAATCACGTTAATCACGTTTTAATCTTTCTGTTTTGTCAAAATATTTTTCCTTAAAAAAATATATATATATTTATTTGTGCACTAACTATTTCCATTATTATCATACAGAATTAAAATAATTTATAAATGATCCATTAAACAAATATTATAATGATAAAACAAGTTATTTAAATCTTTTACTTAATTATTTATTTGGGATGAGTTCTTAAAAATGATTACGTTTATCTGTTACTCTCTCTTTTTATGAAAACAAAAAGTTTTGAGATATTTATTCATTTTACAAATATAGAAGTTTTTGTATTTTCAGTTAGAGCTGTCAATTAGGCGGTTCACATCCAAATAGGTGGGTCTATTTGGACCATATAACACACATGACCAAAAACACTCACACCCATATAACACTCATACCAATAGCACTCATACCCAAATTAGTGCATGTCCACTGGAAATAATCCAAGACCCACCCATTTTTTTTTTTTTGCAGATAGCTCAATTTTGTTCATAATCAATTTTTGTAAACTCAATTTATAAACTTATATACTTATAGCAAATAAAAATTATAGGATTTCTTTAAATCCAGCAATAAAAATTCCACTACGTTTTTTCAAAAAAAAAATATTTGAATATGACTGAAATTGAAATAATCTCAAAGACATTTGTTTTTATTGATTCTTTCACAGAAATATTGCATGAAGTGTTGGTGTCATGCCAATAACAAGAATCACAAAATCAATTGTGATAGCAATCTTCCAGCTTGTCTACTTGTATCTTCAGCCTGCAAGAAGGAAAAAAAGTCTTAACACCAATTCTTTCAAAAACAGAGCTTTTGTAATAGTCTTTAGACTTTGAACAACAACGTACATGATCAAACAAAAAGCAAAGTTCGAAGCTAAGGCTAACTCTTTGTTGGTTAGTGGTTACTCTTCAACACTAACCAATAAGCAAAGTACAAGATCAAACAATAATGAGCAGTAAACTATCATCCATTAACGTCACACTACCGACTCCTGCCAGCACAATGTTCTTGCAAAACTACCCAACAATATATCAAAACTACACAGTATTACTGTCAGTAAACTTCAACAAGGTGAATGAACGAAATGAATATCAAGTCAACTTCTACTAGAACCAGTGGCGGACCCACGTTAAGAGTTATGGGGTCATCTGACACCACAGATATATAATAAACATAATTTTGCAAGCTAAATTGTTATTTGACGCTAGCATATTTTGTTAGGAAGCTTTGTACTGAACCCACAAACCCTGGATCAAATCCCTTCAGTGACCCTTTTTCTTAATATTTTGGTTTTTTGACAAAATTTTACCCACACTTATGACCCCACATAAAAAACTTTTTGGGTTCACCCCTGACTAGAACTTCAAGTAAATACAATGATAATGTCTCATCTCAGGAGCCAGAACAAACTAAACAGAACTCATAAGGTACCAGTTCACTAGTCTAGATGCAGAATTCAAACTGTTTATAACTCGGAATGAGCAGTAAACACATCAAGATCAAATAATACCTCAAGTCAAGTCTCTAGACTCTCCACTCTCTTCTTCTTTCTCCTTCTCGTTATCTTCTTCTTCTTTCTCCTCGGCCGTTAAGAGTTATGGGGTCATCTGACACCACAGATATATAATAAACATAATTTTGCAAGCTAAATTGTTATTTGACGCTAGCATATTTTGTTAGGAAGCTTTGTACTGAACCCACAAACCCTGGATCAAATCCCTTCAGTGACCCTTTTTCTTAATATTTTGGTTTTTTGACAAAATTTTACCCACACTTATGACCCCACATAAAAAACTTTTTGGGTTCACCCCTGACTAGAACTTCAAGTAAATACAATGATAATGTCTCATCTCAGGAGCCAGAACAAACTAAACAGAACTCATAAGGTACCAGTTCACTAGTCTAGATGCAGAATTCAAACTGTTTATAACTCGGAATGAGCAGTAAACACATCAAGATCAAATAATACCTCAAGTCAAGTCTCTAGACTCTCCACTCTCTTCTTCTTTCTCCTTCTCTTTATCCTCTTCTTCTTTCTCCTCTTATGTCTTCTCAACAGACTCATCACCTACCAAAAAAAAATAATTTCATGAAGATTCTGAAGCAATTTATTATATGAATAGATTATAACCAACATTTACCAATTTCAGGAAATCCTTTTAACCAGTTCCTTGTACACACTAAAGCTTGAACATTAGTAGGTAGTAGACAGCTCCTATACTTGTTAAGAACTCTACTACATATACTAAATGAAGATTCAGATGCCACTGTCGTTATTGGTATACTCAGAACCTCTCGAGCCATTACTGCCAACTCTTTGAACCATTGTAAGTGGCCATGTCAAGCAATGGCTCATCCAAGTATATATCAAGAGTAGACTTTCTGCTACCAACAGCTTTCTGAGAAAAAAAGACATAAAATCCCTGAAAAAAACAGATTAATCATCACTTATATGATATCAGAAGTTAAAAACACTTATCAGAAATAACTTCAGAACATAACTTACACCATAACCGGCTGGAACATCTTGTGTTTCTACTTGTGAACATGCAGCACTACTGGTTCTCTGGTTTTTCTTATAAGCTCCAAACAGTTTATCGATCTTTGAACACACATGAGCCAATCTTCTCTTACAACTAGGCTGATCTAAAACTGAGAAACAATATTCCAAGCAGGCAAATTTCAGTCTTGGATCAAAAACAGCAGCAATTGCAAGGATATCGCTGTACTCTTCCCAGTATTTATCGAACTTGAGCTTCATACACTTCACCATTTCACAAATAACAGGATCACGGAAATTCGCATGAGCTCTCAACCAACACTCAATCTTCCAAACTTCATTGAAATACAAATTTGATGTTGGGTATGAAGAACCAGAAATCAAATCTGTAATTTCAGAAAATGGCCTTAGAAGCTCACAAATCATTTATGCTCTCCTCCACTCAGAATATGAGGGAAAACTCATAACTCGCTTCTACATCCGCCAAGTTACCTAGTGCCTGCTTGAACTTTATAGCTCTATCAAGCATTAGGAAAGTAGAATTCCAGCGTGTACTTACATCTAAAACCAGACCTTCATCACCCTCAATCCCTAATGTTTCTACACAATTTTGAAACATTATTTCTCTACTTTCTGATCCTCTAACGAACTTGACACTCTCCCTGATTTTCTGCAATGCTCCTTCAATCACTGCCAAGCCGTCTTGAACAATAAGATTAATGATGTGTGCTGAACATCGTACATGGAAGAACTCGCCACCACAGACCAGATCTTTGTGCATTTGTCTCTTCATGATACTCTGCATGCTACCATTCGAAGAAGCATTGTCTACAGTGAGACAGAAGACCTTCTTTTCCAGTCCCCACTCCTTTAGCAGCTCAATCAGCTTCACAGCAATGGCTATTCCCGAATGAGGCGGAGGAAAAGCGGTGAAAGCCAATATTGTAGCTTGCAAATTTCAATCTTCATCGATGTAGTGGGCAGTCAAGCAGAGATAGCCTTCAATCGTGATAGCCCTCCAGAGATCTGTTGTTAAACAAACTCTACTAGGAAAATCATTTAAGATTTTCCTAAGTTTCTGCTTTTCATTTTCATAAATCTTCAACACATCAGAAGCTGCTGTGTTTCTACTCCAATACTCAATACTGGAATTAGCATAAGTAAAAGCCATTCTAATCCTCTTATACTCTACAAACTTGTAAGGAAGATCATGCTCTATAATGGCCATAGCTATCATCTCACGAAACACCATCATATCCACCTTCCTAGGACTACTTCTAGGTGTTCCAACAGCTTTTGGACATACCTTCATATGACGAGTCAGAGTTGAGGTTCCATTCCTGCGAAGATTGAAGAAGTAAAACCTTCTACAAAGGTTGCATCTGATCTTAGTTGTACCATCAGACAGCCTTCCTCCAAGTATAGTAAACTTCCTCCAGCACCTAGAGACTCTACGGCTTGACTGAACTTGTCTCGGTTGTGTGCCTTTGTTAGCCTGTGAATCCTCTAAAACTTCATGATCCTCTATATCTTCATCCATCACATCATTCTGACCATCATCGTTCAAGTCTATAGCTTTCATTTTCTGAAACAAAACATATTTAAATGAGAAAGGAGCAGTTATCATGGTTGAATAAGTCTGAAGAGAAAGCCGAGGCAAGTAGCAAGTGAAGACAATCTGTAAAGGATACATTGAATAATATTAGCAAATTGTGAACACACAAAACCACAACGGTTGAAATACTAACGAGATTATTCTTATAAATCCACAAAACAAAAGTTAACCGAGATTCATCACAGATTCTTTAGTGGCCAGTTTCTAAATTGAAGTCAAAAGCACGATGAGAAAAAAAAATCAAATCAGAACGAAGATCTAAACCCTCTTCTCTTAATCTTCTTATTATAAAACATGAACATTCTTCTCTTAATCTTCTTATTATAAAACATGGACATAGAAACCCAGAAATTAGAGTAAACAATGAAAATGCGAGTCATCGTCATCATCATCATCATCAAAACTAGAGTCAACAGAGGAAAAGAGATTCATGATCATACAAAACGAGATTCATCATCAACACTCAAAACCCACAACACATAATCAATAATCAATTATCATAGGCTCATAGCATTGCTACTCAGTTAACACATAACGATACTACTCAGTTAGACTGTTAAAGATTCATCATCATACAAAGGAATGGTTCGAAACTTACCAAGGAGATACACGGAGAATACAAGAATCTTGCAGAGATAACGGCTATATCGAGGAGATAACTTGAGCTTCAATCTTCATACAACTCCTCGTGTTTCTGAATCCAAAACAAAACGATATATATGAATTTTATAATCTAAACGATTCATCATCATCATCAGAGCAAGAGTAAAAACGAGATTCATCACATATTCACAAAATAAAAGTTAAACGAGATTCATCAGAGATAAACCGAGATGGATCGAAGCGAAAACTCGAGAATAAGATCGAAGCTAAAACCCACAACACAGAACGAGATGGATCGAGAATAAGATCATACATGAAATGCAGAGGTTGAGACGAAGAAGTCAGACGTAGAGAAGACGTAGAGAAGACGTAGAGAATGGAGAAATCTGGTTAGGATTAAGAGAATCAAGGCCGGAGAAGACGGATCGAGATGCAAAGATTGATTTTCATCGCAAAATCGCAGATGAATCGAAAAGCAGAAACCAGATCGATTCAATCGATTTTTTTTTTTTGAGCAACCGATCGATTTTTCCCCAATATTAGAAAATCTAGTTTTTTACTTTAACGGGTTAGCCCAGTATCCAAAACGATTGGCCCAACTTGCCCATGGACAAACTTGGTGTTCAGCCCAACTAGACCATAAAATATTTGGGCTTACCCATTATCCGTCCAACACAGTCTGGACTGGGCCACACCCATGGACACCCAACCAACTGACAGCCATATTTTCAGTGTAATTTTTAATTATTTTAATTATTTTTATCCATATAAATTAAGACAATTACTATTGAAACAAAGTTTACTCTTTTGAAATTATGTTACTAAAAAAATTGCTTTTGACATTGTAAAATTATTTTGTGAGGTGGGTGAAAATTTCAAAACTTCTACTTTTGTGGAAAGAGGGAGTAGTTAAATTGATAAAAACTAATGATTTAAATTGATACATTTGTCCGTTAGCAATTTGATTATTTGAACAGTTTCATTTCTTGTTAGTGCTAAAATGATTAGTCATCACAAAAATAATAAAAGTTACAAATGTTCTGTAGTTTGGTGGATCCAGAATCCGATGATTTTAGCACAGTTTATTGTTTGGCATCATATCTATACTTGTTGCAACACCTTGTTCAGTGGTGTAATTATTCCTGGCAAAGTACTGCTCACCAGGAGTCCCGATCCTCCTATCTTAAGAGCTTCTTGGCGACAATACATACCTATAAAGGAGTTGCAAGAATATATCAAGAAAGGATTAGCTTCGACCACACCTGTTCATCACCGTTTACAGATAGAGTTTCATTACACGAAGATAACTACAACCGCAGAAACTGCGAACTGACAAAAGTTAAGCAGAGAAAGTTAACGTTTTGAGCTTCTTGCAAGTTTTATAACCGTCTCTTTAGCGCTAGCTGTCTTTTATAAATTCCTAAGTTCTGCTATAACGTAGACGACTTGTAGCAGCATACGTCCTATAGCTGACTAGTTAATACGATCTAAACTTACCGTTGTCATGACTGTCTTGAGATCTCAAGCTCTTACAGACAACAAAGAAAACAAGCCGGACATAGTTTTGTTGTAAACAAAGGGGAAATCGTGTGTGTTTATTACTCAATCAAAGTGTTCCCTTATATAGAGGTTACAAGGAATAGATAAAAGGAAAGAGTACAAATCATTATCCTAAAGGAAAAAGGAAAACTTCTTAAAGATAATCATGAAGAGATAAATGGAAACATCCTAATACTAAAGTCGGCCACTCTCTCTCCCTTTTGGGCCGCCGACTCTCTCTCTCTCCATGGGCCACGGTTTGGCCATTTGGTTACTAGCAATCCAAATTGTTCATAACACTCCCCCTTGGATGCTAGAACCATATGGGCTCGTATCATGCACGCACTACAAGAAAACATCGGTATTCTGACGGACATTCCGACGGAAAATGAAATCCTTGGAATTTCCCGAGGAATTTCCTCGGAATATACCGACGGAATTCCGAGGAAACATCAATCCGTCGGAATATTCCGAGGAAATTCCGACGAACTAGTGATCGATCGATGCGTTTTTGGACATA
>NC_027752.1:42047668-42047982 GCF_000695525.1 Brassica oleracea var. oleracea | reverse complement strand
TCGGAATAGCGTTATTCCGACGACATACCGACGATTTTTTCCCTCAGAATGCCGTTGTTTTCTTGTAGTGACGATGTTGCCTCATTAAAACCTCTCTAGGAAAGCCAAAAACCCAAGGTGGGAAAAATGGAAACCGTAGACATGAAAAAGAGTACAACGCATGACACTGTTGAGATGAGTTGAGGCATTTGAGGTAAAGACACAAAGGAATTGAGAACATAAAGAGAGAGAGCAAGGAGCTAAGAGGAGGAATGAGCTGATAAGGATGGTACGGACGGATAGGCCGTACCATTGGCCGTACAAAGGTAAAAGCG
>NC_027752.1:42046299-42047115 GCF_000695525.1 Brassica oleracea var. oleracea | reverse complement strand
TCTTATTCTCTTCTAAACTCAGATTATACTTTACATTTCTCAAACTTATATGGTATCAGAGCCAGGTTGATTTCAATCTGAGTTCGTGGGTGTTTCTCTTAAAGATTCAAACTTGAAGATTTAAGAGATCAAGTGAGTGTGTTTGAAGTGTTCTTGAGAGATTCGACATCACAAGGGTTTCAGTTACTTTTGGGAGATCTTTTCTAGTTCTTTGGAGGTTCTTTGAAGATACAAGACAAGATACACCGTGGTGAAGCTGGTGTTGCGAGTCTGAGGTCCAAGATCAAGTCTTTTACAAGCTATTGAAGTGAAGCTGTTGAAGATGGAAAGCGGGATGAAGATGAAGGTTGCGGTGACTTTCAAGGGAAGTAACTACCTAGTATGGTCTAGGATGGTGAAGACTGCTGTGGGGAGCAAGGGTTTATGGAAGCACATCACATCCGGTGAGGCTCCTAAACTGATTACCCAAGGAGGAGACAAGGAGAGTGTCTCGGAGAGTGAAGCTGAGAAGTGGCAGCAAGAAGACATGATGGTGATGTCAGTTCTTCATGCCTCATTGGAGCCAGCTATACTGGATGCTTATAGCTACTGTGAGACAGCCAAGGAGCTGTGGGACACACTGAAGAAGGTGTATGGAAACACCTCCAATCTGAGCCGTGTGTTTGAAGTAAAAAAGGCAATCAATGGGTTGTCTCAAGAAGACATGGAGTTCACCAAGCATTTGGGAAGGTTCCGGTCACTGTGGTCTGAGTTGGAGATGTTAAGGCCTAGTACACTTGATCCGGAGCTCCTAAATGAGAGGCGTGAGCAGGACAA
>NC_027752.1:42045859-42046199 GCF_000695525.1 Brassica oleracea var. oleracea | reverse complement strand
CTAAGGATCGTATGACTTGTGCCACTATCCACCACAAGTATACTCATTTCATCATTCATTTCTATAAATAAAATTTTTCTAAACTTTAGAGACTTTATAAGATCTTTAAAACTCTTATTATTATAAATGTCATTACATAAAATAAAAACACCAAATCAAAGACATAAAGCAATAAGATAATGTGATTCGAAAAACTAGTCCTTTAGACAGTCGGATGTCTCAAAATCCATTTGGTCATCTTTGTTGTCCCTGTCGGATTCATTGTCAGCATCATATTCATATCCTTTGTCATCCTGACCGTTTTCTTGGATCATGTTTGCCTCCGGGTTCTTGTTCTTGA
>NC_027752.1:42026181-42044552 GCF_000695525.1 Brassica oleracea var. oleracea | reverse complement strand
CATTCTTATGATCCCTAGGGTTTTCAATCTTTAAATTCTATCAACTTATGTTTAAGGTTTCAAGGCCTTAAGTATTTGTATGTTCAGCTAGATTGATTCAAGCAATCTAAACAATCTTAAACCTCAATTCAAACAAGAAATCAAACAAGCAAGATCAATTTCAAAATCGGTCACTAGCTTCTTTTAGGGTTTAGGGTTTTCGATTCCTTGATTAGGGTTTGCCATGTTTCAGATTTAATCAATCAACATACAATCAGGTTCTAATTGGAATCGATTTATGTTTCTAGTTTAGGAGATTGTCGATTTTAATCGTAGGGTTTCTTTTAGGGTTTCATCAAAACATTGTTTCCATAATGATGGAATTAGGGTTCTTATTTTTTTTTTCTAGGTTCTCAGATTGTGTTTATACCTTTGTTTCGTAGGGGATTTAGAACCGGACCACCTGAGAATGGATGAAACTTCGAGCTGAGAGGAACGGACGCTTGCTGCCTCCTATCGGGTCGCAGATGGAATCGATCGCGGGCTGGAGGCGTCTCGGCTGCGAGCTGTTCGGGGATCGGATCGTCTCGGGTCGGAACGGACGTCTGCTGCCTCCTATCGGGTCGCGGATGGGGTCGATCGCGGGCTGGAGGCGTCTCGGCTGCGAGCTGTTCGGGGATCGGATCGTCTCGGGTCGGTCGCGGACTTCGGGTTCAATCGCGAGCTGGATGGCGGTTCTTCTGATCTGAAACGTGATCTGAGAAGCTTTGGGATTCAAGATGGATCTCCTGAGTTCTTGGATGAACTAAGAACAAGATTAGGATTATGGTTTAGGTTTTGGGTCGCCGGTTTAGGCTTTTAGGTTTCGATTTTGGTCTCAGGGTTCAGAGGCTATCGTGCTGATAACGTGTTGTAAACAAAGGGGAAATCGTGTGTGTTATTACTCAATCAAAGTGTTTCCTTATATAGGGGTTACAAGGAATAGATAAAAGGAAAGAGTACAAATTATTATCCTAAAGGAAAAAGTGAAACTTCTTAAAGATAATCATGAAGAGATAAATGAAAACATCCTAATACTAAAGTCGGCCACTCTCTCTCCCTTTTGGTCCGCCGACTCTCTCTCTCTCCATGGGCCACGGTTTGGCCATTTGGTTACTAGCAATCCACATTGTTCATAACAAATTGTTCATAACAAGTTTTTATTTTATTCAGACATTATTTTGTTCACTCATAACAACCCACAAAGAGATCAAAATGCTCAAACTGGAACCAACCAAGTGCAAGCAATCTCACAAATCCATTTGATCAAGTACTCAACAAGTGTGTCCTCCACGAACCACAACATCTCACTGCTGCAACTGATCATATACATTGTAAATAAGCCAACCTTCAATAGCAGCAGCTTCGAGACGATCATTACCCCCAGCTTCATCCCACTTAGACTGAATCGAATCAAGCCTGCTCATATCATACCAAAGTATCTTATGAGCCAACTCTCTCGTCCCAAGAAACTCAACGATCGGAGTCCCTCTAGCTTTAGCAGCTAACTTCCCAATCTCCAAGGAGCTTCTGATCACAATCCCGTGATTCTCCTTAAGCAGAACAAGGTCTTCCTCGATCTGGACGCCGACGAACGTGACGAACTTGGAAGCGAAGAAGCGGTAGAGATCCTTGAGATTGTCGGTGAAGGGGTTTGGGAGGCGGAGGAAGAGGCAGAAGTTCTTGGTGCTTAGCTTCACAGAGGAGAGACGCCACTCTGACTTTGCGTCGAGAGATTTGACGTCCCAGTAGAGGTCGAAGACTATGGCTCTGTTACCGTTCCAGACGCAGTCTTCTAGGAGACGGGAGAGGTATGGAGAGATGTCGGTTGAGGATTCGACGTCGATGGCTTTGGTCTGGATCCAGTAACCGTCGACCATAGCGAACCCTGGCCCATCAAAGTTGGCCATGTGATAGGAAACTACACATCAACACAGAGTGACATAATAATACAAAGTTCAATTAGCTGTTTGTTGTAAATGTGCTCAAAGATGGAATGTAAAATAATCTGATAAAGCAAAGCCATGAATCAGGTCAACTAATCTAAGACAAATGTGTTAATGGGTGTTTACTAGAGGAGCTAATCAAGTCTTTTACAATGTTTATATGCGAAAACGTAAGACCTTTACAAATTGCAAAAAAAATATCGATCAGAGAGAGAGAGAGAGAGAGAGAAAAGATAATCCACGAATCAAACTCGTCAGATGGAACGGACAGAAGAGAGGAAGAAGAAGAAGAGGAAGACAAACCTTTGAGATTTCGCTGCGACAAAGGTTGATCTCGTAAACGGAGAGAGAGAGAAAGATGAGAAGAAGACGAAGTAGGACATGACTGCGCGAGTGAAAGATACATACGCCTTCCCAGCGGATGACACGTGTCTGGAATGTTTATAGCGCATATGCGGGTGTCGTCAGACCCATTGGGCTTCGGTGTTTTTGGGCAAGGCCCAGTTTTGCTAAACCCATAGTTTAAGACTGTCGATTGTTTAAAGACTGTTTTAAGTTTTAACTTTCAAGTGCTGTTGCCTTGTTGGTGGCATAAGAAACTCTTTGTTATGATCCATTTTTCTAATATTTTCATCTCTTTTGATGAAATATTATGAGATCAAAATTGTATTCTCGTGGAGAGAGCTATCGCCACCCCCAGGGAATTTCTCATATATGTTTTAAGCTTAAATGTTTTCACGGCCTGCCCTTCATATCCTTCAAGCTTCGATTCAAATGTATGAAGAAGTTGGCGTTCTGACGAAGACCAAATAGAATACTGAAAGAGGAAGGGAAATTTTTTTATCAAGATCAACAAAACATGGAGATTAGATGAGAGAAAAAAGTACTAAGTGAACAAATTAAATTTTCAAGAAGTCTTCATTTGATGGGTCATTGTAGTCATAAAGTAGATAAATCCAGAAGCTCAATTAGGGAGACATAACACTGATATTTACCAAATTTGATTCCAAACTTGTCCTAAACACAAAGCAAAATAGGAAGAAAGAGAGATGTTTAGAATGATACCAGTGATTTGTCTTTTTTTTCTTTTTTTCTTTTTGTTAACACCAGTGATTGTCTGAAGAGTTTTTAAGGGACTTGCACCAAGAGAACAAGATTGAGAAATTTCAAATGTTTTTTTATCAAACAATTTTGCCAAAGAGAAACGGTGTTTTCATACAAAGCAACTGGAACGATTCCATTATAAATATTCCAGCAAACATATATCTCTACATGTCGGCCACTGATGATCCAAATCCAATGTCAAATGAGAATTTGATGCAGGTTAACTCCTTGTGCCCATCAAGCATCTTCATTTTAAGTGAGTATGGACCCTATGACAAATAAAAGGATTAGATTACTCAGAATCCGAATAACAAAATGTTTGCTATGATATATATATATATATATATAATAGACTAATGATCATATCACGCAATTTTGACAAACGTTGGGCTCTAACTTCTTCCCTCCACTCATGACAGATACTAGCCTGTTTGTTTTGTTATACTATAGGTAGAATAACATCAAATTCAAATGAGCCTAATGAATAAAGGTGTCACTATATGATATCCACAATGAAGGCTTCAAAGTAATATACTTACAGGAGGAGTATAACCGGGCATAACTTGCGAGTGTGCTACCAAGAAGTCTCCAATTGCGACAGGACAGTTGGTCTCATCACAAAGATCATGTGTCTCAGAATGAATATGCCATCCAAAGTATGAAACTTCGATCACCAGCTTTCCCTTTGAGATCACATTGTCTTCATATATACGAAGCAAACACAAATCAAAAACAAAAAAAAAACTTTGGATGCATGAACAAGGACAATGCAAAGACCATTCTGAGAACACAAGAAGTTGTAACATTTGATAACAAATATAGAGATTATTATAGAACAAAATATTGACAAAAAATAATTATAGAACAAAACATCAAAAGAATTGAACAAGCAAAGATCTATGTTTTATAGGTAATTCAATGTGTGCAAGCCTGACTGTCAGAACAAGAAATGAAAAACAAAACTGATGTACCTGTGTTAGAAGCAAGGCTGAAAGTAACTTGCTCGCCTCGAGCAATAGGATAAGGCGATATATCAACTCCTTGAACCTTTACTTGATACTGTGCGTTATCATCTACAACCAAACACATTACAAATCAGATAGAGATTCTACTTCTTTTATCCAGAACTGGATCCTTGGTCAACGCACTATCTAAATCCTATCGAATTACCATAACAAACTCACTAGAAGGTACAGTTTGGCAATCAAGAGTCAATGAAGAACATAGGAGAATTAGTACATACCGCAGTACTTGACATCGGTGGCTCTGACAATCGTTGAGATGAACAGAAAACAAGAGATAGCCAGAAAAAATCTCGACATAATTGAGTGATAGATTCTCGGAGAAAAAAATGCGAATGTTTTAGAGTTTCAGATGATGATTGGAGGACGAGGAGACAAACAAGCAAAGAGACAGGACACACATACGGAATCAGAGGATTCTCATTTCACAAGTAATGTCGGATTGATCTTAACCGTTCATTTAGACATGTCTTTAAATCCTCTAGATAGACGGCTTAGATTTCGCAGCAAATATTTTTTTGCAGTGGATTTAGCAGTGAACAAACCGTTACTATTATCTTTTTTCCTATCGGCAGGTGAGAATTATTATCATTTATTTATTTTAGTTATTTTCTTTTTAACCATTACCACTTGGCACGAAACGTAGTTGGAATTTGCCAGCTCAGATTTGACTCTATTTAATAATACAACACATAAATAATAATTAGTTATTTGAAAGAAAAAAAATAACTCCTTCTCTTTTCTTACACGAAATCTAAAAATTCTAACAAAGATATTTCTCTAAATATTAATTAACTGACTCTAATTAATTCCCCGAATTTCATTAATTAATTCTACTACTATCAATGTGATCAGAAACCATGATAAAACCATCCCCTTCTTTAAGTCCTAGATCAATTTTTATATTCCTCGCAAACCACAACCAATTGTCCTTGTTTTCTACTTGTACCACAGCCCATGCAATAGGATATATCGCATTATCAGCATCACGACCCATAGCAACCAACAACTGCCCTTTTAACTTTGACTTTAAGAAACACCCATCTACTCCTATTAGAGGCCTACAATTTTCTTTCCAAGTCTTCCTAAGAATGTTGAAACAGACATAAAATCTCTTAAAAACATCTATACCATCCTCATTTCTCACGCAATCTAGCTCAACAGAAGAGTTCTCGTTGGAGACCATTATCTCCCTGCAGTAATCACGGAGGCGTCTGAACTGCTCATCATACTCTCTTTCAATCCACCTAATAGCTTTGTTCCTAGCATGTTGACACTGAGGTCTTGTCACTGTAAGTTTCCATTTTTCCATAATCAACTCCTCTATCTTCATAGGCATAAAGTACTCGGGTTCTTCTCGGATCTTGTCAACAAACAAACGAGCTATTACCGGAACTTTTAGCATCTCACAAGTGCCTGTAGGGACACAGCTATGAGCTTTCTTCATGTTCTTAACTTGCCATTTGTTAGGAGACTTAATCGAGGTTGAGCAGTAGATGCGCCAAGAACAACCTTTCCCATCACAGACAAACTCAAGTTTCGTTTTGTCATAACGATTCTGCTTGATGTTCAGACCTGTACGCAGAGCATAATCAAGCACAGCTTCCTTAAACATAATTCCATTGATGAAAACTTGGCCTTCATACAAATTTCCACTTCCTCTCTTAATATGGCTGCGCTTGTCCACTGTCCGTTGGATTTCTTCTCCATCTTCATCTTCATCTGTTTCAGGATATACATTATGCATGACTGAACCTTCATCGACAAAGTCAAAAACATATTTCTCTATGTTGTAATCGTTACGCTCTCTGCGATCTTCACCATCAGAGTCAATATCAGGAGGAACAGAGTTGGGATTTGACGGGTCGAATTCTGGCACAGTATCCCAATCAATAGGCACATCGTTCCACTGATTCGAAGCCATAGTTGATTTCTGCAAAATTGATGAACACAATTACAAATCATTATCTGAACCGACAGAGATAAATAGGAACAAGAGGAGTTGTCGAAATCACCTTAGGTGTATATGTCGACGAAAAATACCACCGGCGAAGTGACGACTTCGATGATTCTATCAGGTTGTAGATTGTCGCAAGTGAGAGGATTTGGAATTGGGAATTTAGGTTTTTCAATTTACGGGTTTAGAAACATGGGTTAGGGTTGGGGTATTAGTTCGGGTCATTAAGTCATGTAAAGCCGGTTAACTCTCTCTAATCGGGTCGTTTCGGGTTAATTATGTTGGCCATTGGTTTATATTAACTCAACAGATAGTAAACCAAGCCCAATCTTCGTCTGTGGGGATTCGTGTTTCGAACTTTCGAAATGGGGGGGAATAGGTTGCGATAGTTAAACTGTGTGCACTTAAGACGCGCTTGAAAGATTGTGTGGAACTGCTGCTATATGATACTTTGTGTGTGGAAATAGGTCGTTTACCCGTGTTTTATTAATCATAACATGAGTTCCTTTATATAAAGATTACAAGTCATAAGAAAAGGAAAGTATCCAAAAACCTAAATCAACTAGGATTAAGAGAAGGGCAAATCTCCAAAATAGCACATTTCTAAGTTTATATCACAAAAGTTTACCCTTTTTTTTTTTTGGAAAACTGTAATTACGTGGGTTTTCAGGCTACATTAAATATGATATGAATCATACTTTTTAATGTTGGGCCGCTGGTGTGAGGCCCATAACTCAAAAGGCTTGTCTTATTTGACTACTCGGAGACACGTCTTAACAAATCGGAGGGAGAAGACTCCAGTTTAGAAGTTTACTCTCTGACAGATGGCTAGATTCCTCCTCCTCCTCTGTTTCCTCCTCGCGGCAGCGCTTACGTCATCCCTGACATCCGCCGGTGACGACAACCATGTCTACTCGCCTTGCTCAGATTCCACCGTCGCGGTCGGCGATGGATTCACTTTCGGAATTGCCTTCGCGGCGAAAGACTCTTTCCTTGGCACCAACCGTTCCGTTCAGTACTCTCCTTGCGATCGTCGCCGCCTCTCGCTCAACGGAAACTCTGAGCTGGCCGTATTCAGACCTAAAGTCGATGAGATCACGCTCCTCACCATCAATACCTCTTCAAGTTCCTCTAGTTACCGCCCGGTTAGGTTCTCGTCTCTCTCTGATCTGTCGTGGTGAATTTAGGGTTTCGATTGCAGGTTCTGATCTATTGTTGATTGGATCGGAGTTTAGTTGACTTGTCAAGATCTCAGCTTATAAAGTTGGCAACTTTGCTCTGTTGACAAGCTTTGGTAGTTGTATGGGTGCTAAGCTGTTGGATCGACATCTCTTGTATGATAGAATCAGTTTTTTTTTTGTCATCTGTAATAAAGGTTTTGGAAAGTAATCTCTGTTTTTGAAAGGTTTGGTTTGTTTCTGTTTTGTTGTTTTAGTGATATGAGATGTTGAAAACAGAGTTTTGTCCTGACATATTCCTGTCGGCAGGGGATAAGCAGGTTAAGTTATGATGTGCATGATAGAATAAGCTTTTGTCAAATGTAATAAAGGTTTTGGAAACTAATGTCAGGTTTCTTTCTGTGTTGGTTGTTTTAGTGAGATGAGATGTTGTAAACAGAGTTCTGTCCTGTCAGGATCCTGTTGCTTAGAAGTAGAGGTCTTTGAAATGTGTGTGTGTTAGTTTACAAAGTTACTGGTTTTGATAATGATACTTTGTGATTACAGGATTCCTCAAAGGGATATATGGTAGCGTTCGCTGGTGCAAAATACGCTGCGAGATCAGTTCCAATTATGGTTGCAGACAACGATCACGTCGTCACAAGCTTCACCCTTGTAAATCGATGTCTAGATTTTTCATATTTTTTAATGGAAATTTCTACCTCTATCGTCTGTATTAATGTTTATTTTGTTTAATTATTTTTGTTAAATGTCCAGGTTCTTGAGTTCCAAAAGGGCAGGCTTGAGAACTTGTTCTGGAAGAAAGACGGATGCTCCAAATGCACTGGAGACGCGAAGTTCGTGTGCCTCAACAAAGAGGAATGCGCAATCAAAAGACAAAGCTGCACGAACCAAGGAGGGCAAGTGGATTGTAGCTTGGGGATCCAGTTGGCGTTTTCAGGCACGGATAAGCATTACACCGCGTTGAACTCTTGGTACGAGGTTGCTAATCTGAAGCAGTACTCGCTTTATGGCCTCTACTCTAATCTTAAGGATTCACTAAGCAGCCAGTTCAGTAACATCTTCTGATGAGTTTCTTTCTCCTTTGTGTGTTGTTACTTTTTTGTAACTTTGTATTATTTCTCTCCTGCTTTTGTGTGTTTAATTATTTTGTCTCTTGCTCGCATGATTTTATGCTATATATATTCTGTATTTTATTCCTTGGATTGTAACTTTTCATGAAGTTAATAGTCAGATATATACTTGGAAGTTAATAAACATGTCTTTCACGAAAATGTATAGGTAGTGTACAATATTGTTTTTAAGTATACAATGTTCTGATTTTCCCAAATGGACATTGGTTGATTATTGATTAGTTGGACAAAGTGTTCTAAAAATCGGTATAGTCGGCTTCTGAATAGACAGATACCTAGTTTTAAAAAAAAAAATCATTTAGACGTTAGAAAAATAGATATAAGCGTCTGACTAAACACTAATCTTGTATAAGGCGTCTGGCCACCGTCTAGTGATTTCTTGAACATCGGACATCATGGTTATTCAAAATAACAAAAGATAATAAAGATCTATAAATCCAAAAGCATACAAACACAAAACATAAACTGGAAGCAGGAAAAACAAACATGCAAACATAGTTTCAAAGAAATTCATACCAAATTTAATACATTATACATTTCTACATATCTAGAAATGATGATTGTTAATTCCCGGGTAATCCATAATATAACTAGGATCAAATGAGCTAGCACCAACATTACCTTCTTCGGCGGTTGTTCCATTTCCTGGTGCTAGTGTCTCTGGAAAGAAAACATTGTTGATAGCGTTGCTTCGTTCCTCATGGCTTATGAAATCAAAAGGGTATGGGTGAGACACTGGTCCAACAAAATCAGGGCAGGCCAAGATTGGTGGAAAAGCCGGCGCCATTTCCAAATTATGGTCTCCATTGCTACTACTTCCCTGATATGGATGATAACTCTGATAACATCTAGGGTCTAAAGTGCTGTTGTTGTAAGATGCCATGTTCATCATGATTTGTTGATGACTTTGAGGGGAAGGTTGCTTCAAAGATGGGAAAATCCATTTATCCATCAAGTAGTAGGTTTGCTTCTCCTTTGAAGCACCAATGCTAGCCATGTTCACCTCTTCATAAGTCTTCCTAGCTCTCTCATTTTCCTGGCTGCCTCCTGTGGTGGTCCTAAACTCCTTGACCTGGTCTTCAAATGGATACACCGGTGGATCGCGAAGAGGACAATGCTGAACCGAACCTACCTTCTTCCTCAAATGCATGATGGCGTCCTTTGAGAAAGAGATCAATGAATAGATCTCCTTCACGTCAAGATCATCAAGTTTAGGGAAGCTGCTTAGCTGCACCTTCAACTGATCCATCATACACTCCTCGTTCTCCTTCTGAGTCTTCTTCCTCAAATTCTCATGAACCTTCCATGTCTTCTCCTTCAGATACGACTCCAGACTCGTCTCATTCTTCTTCTTCGTGAACGCCGGCAAGGCATCGAAGTCTTTGAGGAGGTTACGAGCCGCCTCAGCAGATGGCCACACCATTGGTTCAACCTCTTTAGGGGAGAACATAATCAAACAAGCTTTTACATCACATAATGTTGATATTTCTTTTACCTTTTTCACTAACCCCGACCTCCTTTTCTTCAACGTTATTGCTCTAGATTTTTCATTTTCCATCAACGCAAGTTTTACCTTCTTTGTCATGATTGATCACTCTTTGAGTTTGATCTCTCTTTTTAGTTTTATTTTTTTGGGTTGTGTGAGAAGATACTGCTTTTGCAGATTCTTTTATGGTAGAAAAAAAGAGGTTGTTGAGAGTTTGTGATAAAATATATCACACGCCAAATTAGTGGTCATAGTCAAAATACAATTTAACTAATTTGTTAACAAGAATACCAAATTAATTTATGTTCAAAGATGGGAGAAAATTATAATTCGTGACATAGTCAATCCAATGAATTTATTACTTATTAATAATAATTAACACATTGAATAATATGTATTTATGGAAGCACCGTAGGCTAATGGTTAAGGTTTAAAGACTTCTACACCCAGGTCTGGGGTTCAAATCCCAGACTATGCAATTACTATGCAATTTATTGTAGATTACATGAAATCTAGATTTGAAGTCCCGGAGAGAGCGATTTATTAAACAATTATGCAGACTACGGAAGAAAGATTTATAAGGGATCTTCAACATAGTGCAAGTAAATCTGGTCAGACGTGGATCTTCATAGGACGGCCCAGGTGATGCAGTTAAGCGTAGATCTTCATAAAGCAGGTAGTATTGTCGGTTATCGAATGATATATGTAATCTTTCTCATATCGTAATTGATCATAATATAAATTAGCGTTAAAAAAATAATAATATGTATTTATGATTTTTAGTCAAAATATTTTACGATTCAATAGTGGTTATCTAATTTGTAAACAAGAATGCAGAACTTTAATTTATGTTCGAAATATATAACTGTTGTCACCGAATGCATGTAATCAGGCCCGGTCCAGAGAGTAGGCTACATAAGCAGCTGCTTAGGGCTCCTGACCCATATTTTACAAATTTACATTACCAACTATCATTATTTGGATATTTGCTAAATTAGCTTGGGGGTCCATACTAAAATTTTTAATGTTACGGGCTGCATGTAATGACTAAAACTAACAAGTACGACATTTTTATATCATTATATAACGATCATTATTTATTTGAAACTAAATCATCTTAAACAACTAAAATTTTAAAAACCATTGATATAATCCATGTGATAGTTTAATAGCGACTCGTAGTTGGAAAAGCTATGGCAGTGTGTCAAATTACTCTACTTCACTCTTTTTTTTGCTTCCAGCTAGATCTCCTGATACCAATGTTCAAGAAAGCGCTAGACGTTAATCATGAAGTGACTCAACGCGTAGTGACTAAAAACAAAACTGATGCTTAAAACATTAGCTAAGCAGCTTAGACGTTCATAAATTATAATAATATAGTAAATATATGTAATATTTTATGTTAATATCATTATTTACTAATAATAAAATTTATATTATTTATTTTCATTAAATTTTACACTATAATATATTTATTATTATATTTTGTGAATAATAAATTATATATTATTATTATAATATTATTACAATATTATAATTCTCTCAGCCGTTTAGAAGGTAATCGTCATGGTTTTATAAAGCTTATAATGTCTAAGCACTGCCTAGACGGCTGCATAGAACGCTGTCCCGTCGCTTTCTTGAACACTGTCTAATGCTTCTCTTTCCACTTTACAGTATGTTTCAACTTTCTAGCACATCATATTCCAACTTGCAAAAATAGAAAGACTAATACGTATAGTTTTTGTGTTACCGGTTGATCTTAATCTAACCTTGTTTAATTCGACATGCTTATATACTTCAACGACACACAAGAACAAACGATAGAAAAAAAAAAGAAATATATCCCCAACATAGATAGATACAGGAAATAATCTACTTAATTTCTTATTTAACCCAAAGATTTGACATTTTCCCAATAAAAATCAAATAAAAAGGTGGTTCACAAAAAAACTCAGCAGTAATAAGTAGAAACACAATGCTGGTTTGATGAAAAAGTTTTCAAAGAAAGAATATATTTGCAAACTACAAAACTCACTTCAACGTAACAGAAGACGCCTTGCCTGAGGAGGACTTGGTGGTGGCACTTGACCTTGAGCTGGCGGACTTCCACCACCGCCACCTCCACCTCCGCCTCCGTTTGTCTGCCATGGTTTAACAACAGCAAGAACGACAACAACTATGATGATGATGAGAATGATAATGGCGTAACATGTCCATTTACGGGTATTCTTCTGGTAAACCCGAGCGGTATGTAGCTGCTCTGTTCCTCCTCGGATGAAAGAGCTGGCTCGGCCCACGTGGCTCTCGATGTCATCTAACTGAGCTCCCTGGTGCTCGACCAGCACGGCCATGTCTAGAAACACTTGGTGAAGCTCCTTGAGATTCTTCTCAATGTCTTTAACCGCATCATGCCTTTCTTGGATCTCGTTAATGGTGTCTAAGACCCTTCCTCTTCCTTGTTCTTGTATTGCTTTCTGCAAGAACCTCTCACTTTCTCCTGTAATAAAACAGTTAAATGAGTCCCCCAATGTTACACACCGCTCATATTCGAACGTGTCTAGTTTTCAGCGAACAATTCCTTTTAATTCATATACCTATAAACTAGCACAAGAAAAAAAAATTCAAACTAACACTCGGTAAGAACCGTGAATTCTGTTTTGAGTATTGCAAAATAATATCAAAACAATATTGATGCGGCTGTATCTTGGGATATAAAATTCGCACACAACTACTATGTATTACAGCCGATAGTGGAATTAAATAAAACATAATTCCCTCAAATAGTTTTTTTAAGTTTTTATCACAAAATAGTCTTCAAGAAAACCACCAAAATAACTTTTTTTTTATTTTGAAAATTTTAATATCTTTTTTTACTTTTTTTTTTAATTTGAAACTCTATCCCCCAAACCTTACCCATTAACTCTAAACCCTAAGTTTAGATTAGTTAACTTTATCCTTTATTAAAACTTATTTTGTCTTTTTTTTCTTTTGACAGCAAGCTGACTCATATTGACTCTGTAAACCAAATCGGTAACTCCGCATCCATGTGAACGACGAAGGACTTTGTTTCCTAGCACTACGTGCTAAGCTGTCCGCCCGTAGGTTTTCCGTTCGGGGTACATGAACGATGTCTGAGTTGTGGAAACTTCTTTTTAAAAGCCTAATATCTTTCAGATAGCTTTCAAATGCTGGCCATTCTTCTGGTTCCGAAACCATCTTCACCAGTTGTGAACAATCCGTTGCAAATGTGACCTGAAACGGTCTTAAATTCTTCATACATTCCATTGCCCATATGAGTGCTTCCACCTCCGAATGCAGGGGTGATAGACATGCTCTGACATTTCTTGCCCCTAATAAGCCATCAAAGCCCGATAATGTGCTATACCAGCCTTGTCCGGAGAATACTTCCTTATTCTTCCATGATCCATCTATAAAGCACCATCGTCCCTGAGTCACTAGTGTAGAACTGGTTTGTACCTGGTGCTCTCTCGTTGGATCATTTGCTACCTGTGCCTCAGCCCAGGTGATGATTCCAATTCTGCCATTTGAAGTGTTTCTCTTGGATCAATATCCAAGTTCCTAAAAACTTTGTTATTCCGGCCTTTCCATAAATACCATAATATCCATGAAAATTGATGATCATCCATTTTGGGATTGACTCTCCAAAAAAGTGATCCATATTAGCGTAAAAAGAGCTAATAGGGAAGACATTGGGATGCGATGGTATCTTAGATAGAGCCCAAACTTGACGTGCTGGAGGACATTCAAAAAACACATGATTTATTGATTCCTTCAGATTTCCACATCGAACACAACATATATCCCCTTGTATTCCTCTCGCCTTTAGATTTTTCATGACTGCTATACATCTTGAAAGAATTTTTCATAAGAAATGCTTTATCTTTGGAGGGCACCGCACTTTCCAACAAAAAGCTTTTAGTGTATCTACTATGGGCCCATAAAATTCTGGTGGTTTTTCCCTATCAGGGTATACCCGTTGCACTTGATAACCTGATTGGACCGAGTATTTCCCATTGTTAATAAAATGCCATCTATCCCTATCATCCATCTGGTTCCTGCTTAATGAGAGACTTTCAATAATTTTTACATCATGAGGATCCACCAAAGCTCTGATTGCCTGTAAATTCCATGTTCGGGATTCCAGATTAATGAGGGAATCCACTGTGAGGTCCGTGTAACTGTTGTGAAGGTTTTTGTTTGCTGGTTTCGGGAGAGTGGCTGGGATCCAAGGATCATTCCATACTGAAATAGATGAACATGTTCCCACCCTTTTAATTAGTCCTTTACAAACCAGAGATCTAGCAGAAATAATACTCCTCCAACCACGGGGAGTATGAGCGGATCGGTTCCAGTGGTGAGGCATTCCTGTAGTACCGTCCTTTGAAAACTCTTGAAAAAAGAGTATTTGGCTTTTCAATCAGCCGCCACAATTGCTTTCCAAACATTGCCGTATTAAAATCAATAAGATCCTTGAAGCCAAATCCACCATTTTCATTAGGCACACATAATTTATCCTAAGATTTCCAATGCATATCTTTTGTACTTCCTCCTGGACTCCACCAAAACTGAGCGACTACACTTGTTAACTTTTTTACTGTAGCCATCGGTAACCGATAAACAGACTTTACATCGTTTGGCAGAGCCGTGACCACCGATTTAATAATTACCTATTTTCCTCTTTTAGTAAAGAATCTAAAAGTCCATCCATTAACTCTATTATTCAAGCGGTCTTGTACAAAACCAAACACTTGTACCTTAGATCCCCCAAGGCTTTCTGGTAATCCTAAATAAGATCTCATACCTCCTATATTTTAAATTCCGAAAATATCTCTCAATTCCTGACGACTACTTTCTTCAATTTTATGTCCAAATTGAATGAAAGATTTTGGTCATTTTTTTCATTGAGAGTTATTTTTGTGAAAACATTTTAAAAAAAATTGTCCTAGGAAATTTCTTTTAAATAAATAGATCAAACATTGACTTTGTTTATTCATCTATTTTCTTTAAAACTTTTTTTTCTTTCTATAATATTGTTACCAATTATTTTTATTTTCGTGATTTTCAATAAGAATTTTCCAGGTTCTACACATTTATTATGATGAAAGAAAACCATTTTACTAACCTGTAGAAATGAGTCGATCTAACGTTTTCTCGTCAGGATTCTCGCCGGTGACGGTGAAGTACCTCCTCTGTACAGTTTCTCTATACTCAGAGGAGATAAGCTCCCTCAAGCGGTTAAAACTATCCATGGAGTCCTTCAACTTCTTCCTCAGACCATTGAGAAGAGACGTCCGGGTACGATCAGAGGAGGATCCAGGTCCACAACCAGGGAGGCTCCGGTTAGCGGCATTGGATCGATCAAGCGCCTCGAGCTTAACCTTAATCATCTTGGCCTTCTTCAAAGCTACACCGACGTCACCGTCCATCTTGGAGCGGAGATCTTTAACAGCTTGAGCATTGGGAAGAGTCTTGCTCTGCTCGTGAGAGGATTGGAGTGTGTCGTTGACACGATCCAGCTCTTTCAACTCTTCCTTCACAGACTCAACGTCTTCGAAGAACTTGTCGAGGTTCACTCCCGCCGGATGCGCCATCTGAACGCCGGTGCCTTGAGGAGATGGTGCTCCGCTGCTGCGGAAGCGAGTGAACGAGCTTGAAAATAAATCGTTCATCGAGAAAGAGAGATTCAGATCCAACGGAAAGTCGTTATGATTCAACGACACGGTTTATTTATTGAACGACCGAAGAAGGTAGAGAAAGAGAGAGGAAAAGTATAAAATGAATTATTTAACGTCTTAAAAAAGTTTAGGAGGAAGAGGTCAAAAGAGGAGGACTCAATGGTTGACTTTGAAGCTTCCGAGTAAGTATTAAGTAACGATGGCGGCTACGGAAAGGTGAAAGCGAAAGTGAAAGCGTGTGGTGTCTAAGTATGGTAAGCTGATTAAAGTAGTACAACGCACGGTTTACTATATTCAGATTGAAATAAAACATTTGTCCCAAAAAAAAAAATCAAAACATATCTTAAAGAGAAGGAAGGAAATAATAGTTGCTGTTGAAATTTCAAAGACATGTAAAATTATGGGTAATTCTCCCAAATAGTTTTTTTAAAATTCTTTGTCACAAAAATAGTATTCAACGAAAAAATGACCAAAATAATCTATTTTTATTTTAAAATTTTTAATATATATATATATATATATATATATATATATATATATCTTTTTTGAAATTTGAAACTCTACCGCCAAAACTCACTCCTTGATTTTAAACCAAAAGTCTAAATTAGTTAATAGTATGATAAAAATATATTTTTACTTTTTAATAAAACTTATTTTGTCATTTTCTTCATTTATACCTATTTTGTGAAAATAAACTAAAAATTGATATCCCATGAAATTTCTCTAAAATTATCTCACGCCTATTTTTCAGACGAATTCTTAAAATTAAGATATGACAAATTTGTTGATCAAAAAAAGAAGAAGAAGATTTGATTAGTTTTCATGCTATCAGCAAAACGCTGCGTTTGGAATATACATAAGTAGGCATGGGTATTCAAGGTCTCAATCGGGTTTCGGTTTTATCCATTTGAGTTTCGGTTTTTCGGGTTTATCAAAACCAACCCCATTCGGGTTATATAAAAGTTCGGTACGGGACCGGTTCGGGTTCTATCGGGTTCGGGTCGGAGTTGGTAAATCTTCAAAGAACTGGTATAACCCATTGTATTTTTGGGTTCGGGTCCCAATAGGTTCTTCGGTTTAAAAATACCTGATTTGTACCTATTTTGTAACTAAAACATAAACGAAATCGGTTCTTCAGATTTAAAATACATGATTTGTACATATTTTAATAGCCAAAACATAAGTAAAATCGATTCAAAAATAAGAAAAAACATCAAACATGATCATTCAAAATCAAGCGAAAGATAAACATAGTTAGTGATAGAAAGAAACGAGATAAATGAAATCATAAAACAAAAACTAAGTTCTTATGAAAAGAGACACATTATTCAATGAAAACAAAACCAAAATCTAAAAACTTCAGGCTTCAACCGCCACATTCCACCATCAACCTTCATGTAATAGATAATTATTTTAGAAGTTCAATAATATCTTAAAGTATTTTGGATACATATTAAGAATTAAGATCATATTTGGTAGAAGTTCCATTTAGGTATGGATTCGGTTCGGATAATACCCATAACCCAAAATACCAAAAAACATGATACATTCGGTATTTATGTCGGGTTCAGATCGGTTCAGATTCATTTTTATCAAATTGGATTCGGTTCAGATTTTCGGGTTTAGTTTATTTGCCCAGCCCTATACATAAGAACGAGAAAACTAGGCATGGACATTCGGGGTCCCAATCGGGTTTCGGTTTTATCCATTCGGGTTTTGGTTTTTCGGGTTTATCAAAATCAACTACATTCGGGTTATATAAAAGTGGTCAGGGTTAGTAAATCTTCAAAGAACCGGTATAACCCATTGTACTTTCGGGTTTGGGTCCCAATCGGTTCTTTGGTTTTAAAATACCTGATTTGTACCTATTTTGTAACTAAAACATAAATGAAATCGGTTCTTCGGATTTAAAATACATGATTTGTACATATTTTAATAGCCAAAACATAAGTAAAATCGATTCAAAAATAAGAAAAAACATCAAACGTGATCATTCAAAATCAAGCGAAAGATAAACATAGTTAGTGATAGAAAGAAACGAGATAAATGAAATCATAAAACAAAAACTAAGTTCTTATGAAAAGAGACACATTATTCAATGAAAACAAAACCAAAATCTAAAATCTTCAGGCTTCAACCGCCACATTCCACAATCAACCTTCATGTAATAGATAATTATTTTAGAAGTTCAATAATATCTTAAAGTATTTTGGATACATATTAAGAATTAAGATCATATTTGGTAGAAGTTCCATTTAGGTATGGGTTCGGTTCGGATAATACCCATAACCCAAAATACCAAAAGACATGATCCATTCGGTATTTATGTCGGGTTCAGATCGGTTCGGATTCATTTTTATCAGATCGGATTCGGTTCAGATTTTCGGGTTCGGTTTATTTGCCCAACCCTATACATAAGAACGAGAAAACTAGGCATGAGCATTCGGGGTCCCAATCGGGTTTCGGTTTTATCCATTCGGGTTTTGGTTTTTCGGGTTTATCAAAATCAACACCATTCGGGTTATATAAAAGTTCGGTTCGAAACCAATTCGGGTTCTATCGGGTTCGGGTCGGGGTTAGTAAATCTTCAAAGAACCGGTATAACCCATTATACTTTCGGGTTCGGGTCCCAATCAGTTCTTCGGTTTAAAAATACCTGATTTGTACCTATTTTGTAACTAAAACATAAATAAAATCGGTTATTCGGATTTAAAATACATGATTTGTACATATTTTAATAGCCAAAACATAAGTAAAATCGATTCAAAAATAAGAAAAAACATCAAACGTGATCATTCAAAATCAAGCGAAAGATAAACATAGTTAGTGAT
>NC_027752.1:42000159-42026132 GCF_000695525.1 Brassica oleracea var. oleracea | reverse complement strand
AAACATTATTCAATGAAAACAAAACCAAAATCTAAAAACTTCAGGCTTCAACCGCCACATTCCACCATCAACCTTCATGTAACATATAATTATTTTAGAAGTTCAGTAATATCTTAAAGTATTTTGGATACATTTTAAGAATTAAGATCATATTTGGTAGAAGTTCTTTTTGTAATTTTAAATGTTTCGGGTTCTATCGGATATCCATTTAGGTTCGGGTTCGGTTAGGATAATACCCATAACCCAAAATACCAAAAAAACAGGATCCATTCGGTATTTATGTCGGGTACGGATCGGTTCAGATTTATTTTTATCAGATCGGATTCTGTTTGGATTTTCGGGTTCGGTTTATTCGTCCAGAGAAAACCTAAATTTCCAGATCACCAACTGTCAAAGCTGGCCCGAATCCAGGCCCAAAGACAATCAGAAACTAAGGTGCGAAAGATGAGAAGAAGATGCAACTTCAAACTTTGGCTCATAAAATTAACTATAGAGAGTATCACGAGTTACGAGTTTCTGCTTAAACATAGAAACAGAATCAATGTCTTTTATATTCTAGTTTATCTATAAGAGATTTAACATAAGTTATATTATTGCTACTAAATGTTTTTGTCAACTTGAAAATGAAAACTAGTTGAGCCAACCAATGAAAACTATATTTGACTGGGTCACATATGCTTGGGTTCAAAAAAATGAAATGGATCCGAATATAAAGGCTATCCGAAAAGTTCCAGATTTATCGGTTCAACCGGCCGGTCTAGATCTAAAATCAAATATATGAATGAACAACACAACGACGTAAAAATAAACCCTAAATCTCTCTCTCTCTCTCTCCCATTTCTCCGTAGCTCCTCAACGCATCTACAATGGCGTCGATGATGGTAAGTTGCATCTACACTCTCTCTGAATACACATATATGTTCAGATACTGACTGATTAATGTGAATCTACTTTGGTGGGAGCAGCAACCGCAAATCATACTGCTGAAGGAAGGCACAGACACTTCTCAGGGGAAAGCTCAGCTTCTGAGCAACATCAACGCCGTCACGGCGGTTGGCGACGTGGTTCGAACCACGCTCGGTCCTCGAGGGATGGACAAGCTCATCCACGACGATAAGGGATCCGTCACCATTTCCAACGACGGCGCTACTATTATGAAGCTCCTCGACATCGTACATCCCGCCGCTAAGATCCTCGTCGATATCGCCAAGTCTCAGGACTCAGAGGTGCGGAAATCGAGCTGGATCTTGGATCTTCAGTGTTGTTGATTTTGTTCAATTATGCAGATCTTGGAATGTGTGAATTGAGTTCATGAGCTGCTGCTTTTTTGTTATTGGTTTAGGTTGGTGATGGGACGACGACGGTTGTTCTTCTTGCTGCTGAGTTTTTGAAGGAAGCTAAGCCGTTTGTTGAGGATGGTGTTCACTCTCAGAATTTGATTAGGAGTTATCGCACTGCAAGCGCTTTGGTTTGTTGTATTTTCTTTTTTTTTCTTGGGGATATTGCAAAGTCTTTTTTTTTAATTACTGTTTGACGATGTAGGCAATTGAGAAGGTGAAAGAACTCGCTGTTAGCATTGAGGGGAAGAGTGTGGAGGAGAAGAAAGGTTTGTTGGCTAAATGCGCTGCTACCACTCTTTCCTCTAAGCTTATTGGTGGAGAAAAGGAGTTTTTCGCTACTATGGTTGTTGATGCTGTTATGGCCATTGGGGATGACGACAGGCTCAATTTGATTGGGATCAAAAAGGTAAAAAAAGAACTTCTTTTTTTTTTTTGAAGGTTTTGAATTTTCGAGATCCAAGTCTGTGTAAATGAAGTTTTGCACTTGTTCTTATGCTTCAGAGCTAATGGTGTGGTTTGCTCTGCAGGTTCCTGGTGGTAACATGCGGGACTCTTTCCTAGTTGATGGTGTGGCCTTCAAAAAGACTTTCTCGTATGCGGGTTTTGAACAGCAGCCGAAGAAGTTTGATAACCCCAAAATCCTACTGCTTAACATTGAACTGGAGTTGAAATCTGAGAAGGAAAACGCTGAGATTAGGTTGGAACTCTGGCGTTTTCTGTTAAATTTTTCCTTCGGTTATGCATCTTTTGGCCTGGTTTGACTTGACTTCTGTCCTTTGTTCACAGGCTGTCAGATCCATCGCAGTACCAGTCAATAGTTGATGCAGAGTGGAATATCATTTATGACAAGCTAGACAAATGTGTCGAAAGTGGAGCTAAGGTTGTTCTTTCCCGATTGGCTATTGGTGATCTAGCTACTCAGGTTTGTCGATTCCTAATTTCTCAGTTGGCTATTGACGTCTTTCTTTTTTCTCCTGAGGCATCATAAAATTGATTGGTTATAGGTTGTTTTAGTGTATGATGATGTTTCATTTCGTCAGAAATAAATCATATTCGTTGCTCTATTTAGTTCATTTTCATATTAATGAAGAGTGTTTGCGCATTTAACCGAAATCTCTATGCATTTTTTGCAGTATTTTGCTGATCGTGATATTTTCTGCGCTGGCCGTGTAGCAGAAGAAGATCTTAATCGCGTGGCTGCTGCGGCCGGAGGAACAATTCAGACAAGTGTTAACAACATAATACCCGAGGCTAGTGAAAATTGAATTTCTTTGCTTGCTTTCTAGATATGCTAACAAGCTTTCAGCGACTTGTTGATTATTTTCCTTTAAATCAGTTGTTTTTATATGTACACTGTACAGGTTCTCGGAACTTGTGAGATTTTTGAGGAAAAACAAGTTGGTGGGGAGAGGTTTAACATATTCAGTGGTTGCCCTTCAGGACGTACAGCAACTATTGTCCTCCGTGGTGGCGCTGATCAGGTATACATCATATATTGGATGCTTAATGAAAACGAAAAAATCAGCACTGATATGACTTTCTTTGAAATGTTAATGGCAGTTCATCGAAGAAGCTGAGCGGAGTTTGCATGATGCTATTATGATTGTGAGAAGAGCTGTGAAAAACTCAACTGTTGTGCCTGGAGGTGGAGCTATTGATGTGAGTATCCTTCATCCACTGCGGTTTAGATTTAAAAGTTTGCACATAGGTTAATAGCATAGACAATGAGAGAGACTGCTCCCTGTTGTAGATGGAGATAAGCAAATACCTGAGGCAGCATTCACGAACAATTGCTGGGAAGTCACAGCTTTTCATCAACTCGTATGCAAAGGCCCTGGAGGTACACTTTCTAGTTGACTTGAATGTTTTGCTTTGTCCGTCTAATTTCTGAGAATCCCATACTTGCTATGCTATCCGAATATTAAGATGAGCTTTGTAGCTGTGTTCTCTGTTATTTGGGCATTAATAGAGAAGTGATGTTTTCTGTGTGCTCGTTGTTATGTACAAATAAATTAGAAATCTGGTAAACTAGTAAGTAGGGTCCAAATTAATATTAAGCCGTGTTTTTGAAACTTTTTGCTTCACCTTTGAGAAAAATATCTGAACTCATATCGTTTGTGGTATGTATTACAGGTTATTCCACGACAGCTATGTGACAATGCTGGATTTGATGCAACTGATGTCCTAAATAAATTAAGACAGAAACACGCCATGCAAAGCGGTGAGCGTTCTTTCACGTTCACAAGCTTGATGTAATAATCTTTTGATATGCAGAGTAATCTCATTTGATGATATGCTATCATGTCTGTGTATAACAGGTGAAGGAGCTTCTTACGGAGTAGACATCAACACTGGTGGAATAGCGGACTCATTTGCTAACTTCGTGTGGGAACCTGCAGTTGTGAAGGTATTGCAAGATTCTAGAAACTTATACTCTCTGTTTATGGGACTATTGTGCCATTTATGATAATGTACTACTTGGGAATGTTTGTATTTTGTGTGAATATCTTTCATAGAAAGGTTCATTGATGATCGGTTGTGTCCCTTTGTTGTGGCAGATTAATGCTATAAACGCTGCAACTGAGGCAGCGTGCCTTATCCTAAGTGTGGATGAAACCGTGAAGAACCCTAAAGTATGCTCTTATTTCTTTTTATGTTTGAGAATGTGTATATAATGTGTTGATAATTGTATAACAAAAATGCAGTCTGAGAGCGCACAGGGAGATGCTGCCGCTGGAGCTATGGGAAGAGGACGCGGTGGAGGTCGTGGCCGTGGTATGCGCAGGCGTTAAGTTTTTTTCTCTCTAATGTCAAACTTGCAGATTTTTTTCTCTGAATTTTAGTTTTGCTTGAATTTTGGTGATCTTGAAATCAAAAAGCTAGTGTCGGGGTGTGTGTTTGTTGACGTATGTCCATACAATTTGTTAAAATGAAATTTCAGTGTGGTTTTTTGTTACACTTGAGAAGCTAATTAGATCAAGAATCACTGCATCAAATTCATTTGGTGATGTATCTCTTGCTGCATACATCATCTTGGAGAGTAATTTACTTGATTGGAGTACATAACGCAAAAGTGCTAAACACCAACTCGTGAGTAATACTCGGTGAGTAGATCTTTGGGTGAAGAGCTTAAAAGCTTAGTAACTAGAGCTACGTCAATGCATGGAAACTTCTTCCACTCATCAATATGATCTCTAAGTATCTCTTTCGCTTTCTCCTTCAAGCTTAAACTACAGTCTATACTTAGGACAGAACAAAGCTTCTTTACTGTCCTTACGCTAGCCATCTCTTCCACCACTTCGCTTTCCGGCGAGTATTTGGACACTGAGCTTAGTATAGAGATAGCTCTATCGTCCGCTGCTGCCGAAACCCTCAACAACCGCTTTGTCACAATCGCGATTCCGCCTCTATGTGCAAGAAACTCAGCTCTACCGTTTGCGCAACAACATAAACGAGACAAGATTCCCAACACAAGTTCCGTGGTTCTCTTCTCGCCAATTGAGCTTATCTCGAGTTCGATGAGTTCCGAAACCGCACCGAGATCCACAAGGATGGTACGATTCCGGCTCCAAGAAGAGGTCTCTAGAAGAATCATCAGCGCAGCGGTCACAGCTTGTTTAATAACCACGCTATGATCTAGTTTCGATGGTGCCTTGTTTCTCACTCTAGAGTTTGATGGTTGTACCGTAGCACACACGCTAGGGTTTACGCGATTGGAACTACTTACTTCGTCCTTGAGAAACCCTATGATGCCTTTGAATATCTCAGCACTCAATCTCTCGACGATATGAGAGGATGTGTTTTCAGTTAGGTTCCTCAAGAGGACAATAGTATAAGCCTTGTTCATGAAGTCTTGTTGGTTTAAGACCAAAGTCAACGATTCCAAGATCCGCTCATTTTCGATCAAGATTGTTCTTGCTTCATTTAACGGAACACCGATCAAGTGAAGAAGACGTAGAGACTCATCTAGGTTCCCTTTGATACGACGTTGTCCCTCCTCCTCTTCTTCTTCACGAGTATACTTGACTACGAACAAGATCAAAGACTTATGTACGCCTTCTTCACACATCAGTCTCCTGTTTCTCTCTCCCTCCATAGCTAACACTTCAAGCTTCTTTAACGTGTCTTCTTTTCCTAAGGCTGTTCAATTCAAACCGAACCAAATGTTAATCTCAACCGAACGGTATAGACAGTTAAAGCTGAACAAACTCATTCCAACTTGAATTTAGTCCAACTGAACCAATTGCCTTACTTATTATATTTTTGAATATTCTAAAAATCATTCTAAACGGCGCTTAGCATTCGTCTAATCGATATATTGATCACAAGCGAGATAATTTTTTCTAAAACAATAATAGGCGTCTATACACATGTCTAGGCACTATTTTTTTTATAAAACACATGATTAACGTTTTCTTGAACATTGATATTTTTAGTTTCTTTTATCCGAAACCAAACTAAAATTTGCCACATCAAACCGAATACTGAAATAACCGGACAAAACCGTCACAGTACCTTCTTGTCCAAACTTTTTGAGATTCTTGATCTCCTCGATTAAGTTAGGCTTCCCTGGAGGAGCTCTGGGAGTAGGGATTCTAACAACACCACGCGTTGCATTCTCGACGCACCAGTGTTGGATGAGACGGCGAAGCATATGGTTAGGCGTAAGATCTGAGTCTAGAGGAAGAGGCTGCTTCGTCACGGGACATGATGGGACCTTCTCTAGCCACTGAACGATGCTTTGACGGTCGTAAGTGATGCCAGAAACGGTCGTGACTGGATCTTTCATAATTTCTAGTGAGATTGGGCAGATAAAGTAGTTAGGGATCTCGATCTCATCCTCTTCATGATCCATTTGATGAAAAAAGCAAAAACGTATAATATGGTTTTGTAATAAAGTCGTGTGTGTATAATTAAATGATAGTATATAACAAATGGTTGATGGTAAGAGATGGCGGCTGCGTTTACTTTAGGACGGACTTTGTTTGAATGGTCTTCTATTTGAATCCCACTAACATATGTTTTTAAGACTATCAGAGCACCATTAACCCTAGCATTCCAACTGGAGTGGTTAATTTTATTTTTTTTGGTTTTTTCTCTGATTTTTTTTTTTAAAAAAAAAATTTAAAACGAATCAATCGCGGACCGCCACGGGTCAGTAAGTACGTCGCTTCTTCTCCTTTTGTGGTGGAACCCACTCCTAAGCACTCCTCTTATCTACTGTATTAATCCTGCTCTCAGACAGAGACGCGTGTATGTTTCTTTATGCCAATGAAATCACTAATCATGCATGTAATTGTTTAAACTATAAGTTTTCATAAAAGCTCTCTCCCTAGTTTTATTTGTTTAGGGGTTACTAACATGTTTATATTTCTACAATCTTCTATGAAATATAGATAATTACTACGTGGGAGTCTATAAGATAGTTTTTGTTTTTGTTTTGACTAGGCTGATTTTGGCTGGTCGGCAAAAAGAAAACTATAGTTTCAACAGGAAGAAAAAGAAAAATCTATTAGAATTCACGGAAATTTTATGTGTGTTAGTTGGAGGTCAACATATACGAATAGGAATAATATAATAAGACTTGTAATTTTTCTAAGACATAGAATTCCATTTTTTTGATACTTTATATAGGATATTATTTTATACGATGTTCAAGAAAGGATTAAGTGTTCGCCTAGTACCTAAAACGATTAAACGGAGATTTATATTATTAGTTAGACGACTTAGACATTTATAAATTATAAGTATATATTGAATATATGCAATGTTTTAATTAAATATTATTGTTTATAAATGATACATTTTATATCATTTTATTTTCATAAGCATCTATATTATAATAAACTAATTATTATAGTTTATAAATAATAAATATATATTATTTATTATTATAATATTGTAATTGTCTAAGTAGTTTAAAAAGTAATCGCCACAGTTTTATAAAGCTTAGTCAGTGTTTAAACGTCGCCTATATCACTTTTTAGAACATTACTTTTATATACTCAAATTGAGCATAACGATTGCAAATACTGCAAAGTTTACGTTTGTATAGGAACACCATATTGCAAGGTTCTTAGTGGGATTCTCAAACATTAATATAAATAAAAAATAACAATGTTTTCGGATTTGAGATACCCACTTCATATTTAGGGATATTATTATTTGTTATAACGTAATTGTTTGAAATACTTATCTTCATCCTTGCAATAAGTGTGTTCTAAGATGGTACCCAGGACCTCGTAGTCCAGTGGTACTACCTCCGGGAGGGGAGGTCGGCTGTTCGACTCGCGGAGAAGGGGAGGCGTGCTCAGGGCCCGTAAAAAAGTACAGGCAAAGGCTGGCGCCGAGCCTAGGTGGGGGGCCGCAAGGTTAACACCTGGTTAATCAAAAAATAAAAAAAAGATGGTGGTGGAAAAATTGGGAATATATAAGATTGGCTGCGATATTTTACCAAAAGAAGATTGGCTGCGATATAATAAGATCTACAAATTAAACGTCACATCAAGAAATCAAGTGGGTGACAGACAAATCGAATCGTGCCACATAAAGGCTCATGAAAAAATAAATATGTGCATTAAGCTCGTGTCCATTAATATTATCGGTTGTCTGGTATATGTATGCATCTATCATATACGATTGACTTGTATAATAAGGTACACAAGTAGAACATTCTGAAAATGCATTTCTGACTAAATATACGACAGATACGGAGACTTGAGAGTCTTTCACTGGCCCACCTTGGGAGATATTTAAACCCACCAGAAGGCAACCAAGTGGAGACCATTTGGGCTATAATGCGCAGACGACCGAGAAAATGGTCCGTCAAGGGCTCAATTGGGCTTCACCAGTTGGACCCTTTCAGTTTTGGACAACAGTAATGGTGTTCATATTGACAATGGTCCAAACAAATGATCAAAAGATTCAAAACTAACAGAGACCATGTCCAAATAGGCATGCTCATAGATACCCAATAATATTTATAATTATTTTTCAATTATTAGTCTAGATTTTATTTCTAAAATTTTGAAATTATACTTACTTTCCAAAATTATAAAAATACTTTTTTTTCTTGTCAAAACTATAAATCTATGTTTTTCTATCAAAACCGAGAAATTGTATTTTTCCGTTAAAAACCGAAAAATTGCGTTTTCCCGCCAAAACCGAGAAATTGTGTTTTCCCGCCAAAACCGAAAAATTGCGTTTTCTCGCCAAAACCGAAAAAATTGCGCTTTCCCGCCAAAATTGAGAAATTGCGTTTTTCCGCCAAAACCGAGAAGTTACGTTTTCCCGCCAAAACCGAGAAATTGTGTTTTCCCGCCAAAACCGAGAAATTACGTTTTCCCGTTAAAACCGAGAAATTGTGTTTTCCCGTTAAAACCGAGAAAATGCATTTTCCCGCCAAAACCCAGAAATTGCGTTTTTCCGCCAAAATTGTGTGTTTCCCGCCAAAACCAAAAAATTGCGTTTTTCCGCCAAAATTGAGAAATTGCGTTTTCCCGCAAAAACCCAGAAATTGCGTTTTCCCGCCAAAATTGTGTTTTCCCGCCAAAACCGAAAAAATTGCGCTTTCCCGCCAAAATTGAGAAATTGCGTTTTCCCGCCAAAACCGGAAATTGCGTTTTTCTGCCAAAGCCAAAAAATTATGTTTCCCGCAGAAACCAAAAAATTATGTTTCCCGCCAAAACCGAGAAATTGCATTTTCCGGCCAAATTTATGAAATACATTTTTCCGTCAAAATTGTGAAATTATGTTTTCCGTCAAAATTGTTACTTTTTTTATTTTAACGATAAAACCATTTTTTTTGGTTAAATTGTAAAGTTATGATTTCTTTTGTTAAACTCATGAAAATATGTTTTAGGAAGCCCATAGACACCCATTGTCCATTTGGTCTTCGCCCAATTGGACCATGTACCAACTAGTCTTTTGTCCAGTTGGACCATTTATTAATTGGACACGTCCATAGTCCGCCCAAAATGAATTGGACTAGGCTAGCCCATGGTCAATCCGCCCAGTTGACACCTCTACATATATATAACGTTACGCTTCGAGTATCTGTTCGGATTCTCTTTGGATTTCAGTTCTATTTTGTAATACGTCATAGGTATACCATACTAATAAATTTGTAAGTATGGATTACATCAGTCTCGGATCACTTTTGTATCACATTTTAGCTAAAATCCATAAGTAAATATATTCATAAGTAAATATATTGTTCGGATTTGGATTATATCGTATCGATCTGGATATATCCAAAATAGAATTTAAAATTTAAAAACAAAACATAAGATTTTTTTTTTGAAACACTTATTTTCAGAAAACTGAGTATTTAAAGTACTTATTTAAATTTTAAATTTTAAATACCATATCGAAATAAATATGAAATTCAATATTTGAAGTACATATTTATGTTTCAAATATTTATAATGTATATTAATTTGGACATTCAAATCATTTTTGGGATATTTTATAGGATTTTTTGGTTTCTCGGATTATCCGTTCGGGTTCAGTTTTGTAACACCCTACAAGATTCATTTGGACTTTTTTACATTTTCGACCGGGCAAAGATCTGAGTTTTCGGTTCAGGGTTTATGGATTTTATGCCCAGCCCTTTTTTAGGGTTTAGATCATGTCTTATAAACAACTCAATTTCATTTTTCTTTTTCTTTTTGGTTAACACACTACTCAATTCCCAGAGTGACAATTTAAATGGTAACTACCAGACTAGAGTTTATTTTGTTTGACTTTTTTTTTCTTTGAGCAAAAGTTCATTTTGTTTGACTACAAGTGGCGAGTCCCGTGACACATCTTCTACTTGGAGTTCTCTACAAATATTTGTTTTGGAAATAAGAAAAACTTGTGATATAACTACACAAGGTAGTTGAACTGTTGAATTAGGATGGATCAATCTCGAAAACATGGGAAAACAAAATAAAACAACACAAGTCGGAAACCATACAAATATTGTATAGTCTCTTGAGTTATAAATCATAGAAAATATTGTATAGCCTCTGAGTTATAAATCATTCTTCAACCCCCTTATTTTTATACAAACAGTTAAAACATTGGAGAGAAAACAGAATGAATAAAAAAACCGCAAAGGACAAACATTTTTCTCTGCAACCCAAGAACAAGAACCCCAGTTCGAGTTGGAGAAAAACACACACACTTTACGAAATGCAATTCATCAGTAACTGATACTTATGTGGTTTGGAAATCTAGAGTGTCAGGAGAATGATTTTGGCTGGAAGGATTTGGATCTGTTTCACACTTGCGTGCTCCTGAGGCATCGCCATTTCCTTGATCTAGGGACCTTTTCTAGAAGCATTTGCAGTCCCATGTTGTTTGCTGACATCCCATACATATACCTACATACATTTTCATTGCAACAGAGACTGAATGTAAGTTTCAAGATCAGCTCCTCACATACCAACAGCACCTTTATGTTTTAATAAATCCGAATTTAATCATATAAACTAAAATTGACAAAATTTTATAAAAGATAAATATAGTTATGTTTTTTTGTTGGTATAAAATCGAATAACGTATTATATAAACGAACCGAACCAAAGTAGATATGGTCTTAATATGGTAGCTAATTTTTAGAAACCGAAAAACCGACAAAAACAAACCGAAACCCGGATTGAATAGCCCTTCAAAATGAAACAATGTCTCTGTGTTTGGAATATATAAGGAGGAGATTCATCTTTGTATAAAGTTCTTTTCACAAACAATTTATTATCTACTACAAGGAGCTTATTCATGCAATAAGATCGACTTACTTGCTTCTACGAGCCTTTCTTCTCCAGGAAACAAAAGAAGAGATCCACTGCATAGCAACAAATAATCCAAAAGAAACCAGTTAGATAGTGAGACAGAACTTTACAAGACAATGCTTCCTATTAGTACACAAAACAACCCAAGAATTGTGATGGAGGGTTTCAAAACCACCTTAAAGACAGGAGTGAAAGGCAATGGCCCACCGGTGGATGCTTTCCTCAGAGGCAACCTCCTTTGAGGAACAACTTCCTTTGACAAATGTTGAGCAATCTCTTTCAACAGCACCATCTGAGCCTTGTCAGTCCTCATAGAAACAAGCGCCTGCTTCATCGATTCCCTGTCAGCTTCCAGTGCTTGAAGCCTCATGTACAGCTTCGTTATATCAGGATCACCAAGATCCATACCATCAGAAGTCTCAGCCTCAAGCTTTTGCTCAGTTACACCGTGATGAACAGAGTCAATGGTGTAAACTCTATCACTCATGTCATCTCCTCCTATATCCGAAGAGTCATCATCTTTAGCATTAACATTCTCTGTATATGAGGAGACATTAGCCACTTTCTTAGGAGACTCAACATAAGCATCAGGCCTAACTTCTTTAGTAGACATCCTCCTAAAATGTCGTTGAGGCCTTGGACTCTGACCACCAACCACCATCTTCTCCTTAACACCGGAGAAACCACCATCCAGCTCAGCAAAGCCAGGATTAGTCTCCATCTCGCTGATCCTCTGATCCAAACTCTTCAAAGGCGAAACAACAGGCGGATACTTCCCATCATCAGCAACATATACATCAGCTCCCAGAGGATCATGATTCTCAACTACATTACACTTCAAAGGAGGATAATCATAAGCAGTAAGATCATATCCATCACTCGAGTTACCACTCTTGCCCCCTTCAGCTTCACCCTCCGTTAACCCATAACTCATCATCCTATGCTTATAAGCCTGAGCCTCGCACGTCAACGCCATTATAGTCTGCTCCCTCTGATTAACCAACTCCTCCAACGCCAACATCTCCTGCAAATCGTGCTCCATCTTCTCCCCAACGTAGAGCTTGTACTGCCTCAGCTCCATCTGAAGCTCTGCCTTCTCGTTCTGCAGCCTCTGCATCACGTTCATGGACTCGTCCGCAGCCGAAGCCGCGGCGTTCCTCTCCTTCTCGAGCTCGTCGTAGAGCTCCTGGATAGATTGCTGCTGGCTGGTGACGGTTTCTCGGAGGAGCTCGCACTCGTTCTCGATGTGGACTTTGGGGTTGTTGGATTCGTCGTGTCTGCGTTTCACGGAGCGGTGGAAGGAGCGTGGAGAGGAGTGGCATCCACAGTCGCAGCATTGGATTAGATCTTTGGAAGGAGACTCCATCTAAAGATTATTATCACAACAACAAAGAGGAGAGACTTTAAGCCCTAGAAAGCATGATGATCTCTCAGGTGAAGACGATTCTGCGTAAAGTATCAAACTTTATGTGAATTTGATCTTCTACAACCTCAAAGGCTCATCGAATCGTGGAATCACAATCGGTATAGAGAGAAAAAAACGCAGCTTTAAGAAAGAAAAAAAATTGAAGCTTTTACCTTCTCGGCGACGGACCCAGAAACAGAGAGACGGAGTCAGGAAAAAAAAAAACAGAATCGATTTATGTAAAAGAATAAAATTATATGAATTGGAAACTTTTTTTCGTAAATGGAAAGAATAAAAATGTAAAATTTATGAAAAAGAAAAGAGATTTCTGGTTTTTTTTTTGGAAGAACCCTAATGAAAATCTGTTTTTTTTTTTTTTTGTTCGGAGAAAGTTTTGTTTGTTTTTGTCTATATTAAACGGTGGGAAGGGGTTTATGATTGATGGAGGGAGAGTCTTCTCTCTCTCTGTGTTTTTTGTCTTTTGACTCTGTCTCGTGGTTTTGTGAAAAGAGGTTATTTTTGGTAGGAACGAGGAGACGAGACAGATGCTGGATGAACGTTTAGGATGGGGGGATTGGGCTGAGATGAACGGTTGAGATGTGGGTATGTGAGGTGTCTTCTAGGCATTGATCTGGATGGGGTTTTTTACAGCATTGTACAAAGAGTTTAGAGATAGATGTATATTCTCTTTAGATGCTCTTTTCTTATTATAGTAAGGATTAGAATAACTCTCACAAGCTTATGAAGATGTTTTTTTCTCCTTGCAAAAAGATGGCTATTTTTTTTTTTAGATTACCATATTTTTTAGATTAAATGGTAGTCGAAATTAAATCGTTTTGAAAAAATGCTCGTTTCGATTTGGTCTGTTATAAATGAAAAAAACATCACTATTTCCAGCCTCTTTGGCAAAAAGAATCTGAATGCAAGTTTCTAAATTTTAAACTTGATAATAGATGATGAATCCTGATATTTTTTTCTCATAAAAGACGAAATGAAATAATGAACAGAAACCGACCAGTCAACTAAGTTAGCAATCATGTCTACCAAATTTGAGTAGTCCGTTTATATCTGAACTATAGTAATTTGTAAATCTCGTAAACGAGATATCATCCATGATAATCTTCCATCTCATCATGGAGAACCAAAATTGTTTTCTGACACTATTATAATTCAAAACGTTCAATTTTCATTCAATCTTTATGGTCCGTTCTATTCCACTTATCGAAAAATGATGATCCATGGGACGTCAATTTAGCAAGTCGGAATTTAAAATACCACGAGAGAGTTGAGTCGATTGTACGAATTAGTGGTGGATCATCTCCTTGTCGTTTTTCATGGAATACTTTGACAATAAATATTTGATTTGTTTTATTTTTAAAAGTACGAGATTTTTAGAAATGAAAACAAAAAATAGAAAAAAAAAAGAATTTTTGTTTCTTAGAAAACATAGCAAATTTCTAAGAAAATTTTACTATATTTTAGTGATAATGTTTTAAATGTATTTACTAAGAAATTTCAGTTTCTAACCGATGTCTAATTTTTTTTTTTCTTTTTTAAAAAGAAGAAACAAATGTCTGCATTTTTTTTTTTTCGAAAGTGCAAAAATAATAAAAAAGATATGCTCCCTCCGGTGAGAGACAAACCTCAACCATAGTCATCCTCATTCGTCACTGACATCAGAAACTCAAAGACTCAAAGGTACGACCTCCTTCACATTTCTCTCTTCAATCTCTCTCTTATACCAGCCAAAGATCCCGACTTTATCCCCAAATCTCTCCTCAATTTAGCTGAAATTGGAACTTCGATTCTAGGGTTTTGTTCTCTCAACTCCTCTAATGTAATCGAGCTGTTACTCTGATTTACACAAAGACTACAACTTTAGAAATGGATTCAATTCAATTCAAGAAAAGTAATAAACTTTATAAATGTGTAATCTTGTGATGATACTTTTGTTGGAGATCTCAGGTTTAATGGCGAGGCAAAGGCCGAAGCAGCTGGAGCCAAACAAGATTGGTTCTTCCAAGGTGGGTTTTGAAGGAGAAGAAGAAGAAGGAGGTTGGGTTTTTGTTAAGAAGCAGAGAGTCATCATTGTCTTGCCTTCTCTTCCTCTACCTGAGCCTTTTATTGGGGAGAAGCCTCCTGCAACTTCTTATCTTCAAGCTGAGCGTAGAGACTCTGTTGTTGCTGATACTCGAGAAGCTGCTCGTGTGGTGGTGGTGCCTTCTCTTCCTCTACCTGAGGAATTCGTTTTGAAGAAGCCTGAGACTTGTCAGTCACTAGTTGAGTTGAGAGACATTATTGCTGCAGATATACGTGAGACTACTCCTCTTCCTCGACCTAAAGATTTCATTTTGCAGAAGGCTGTAACTTGTCAATCACAGGCTGAGTTAGGAGATGTAGTAACGGATAAGCATGTAACTACTCCTCTTCAGAGAGTGGTGCCTGAGCCTTTTGTTTTGGGGAAGCCTGCAACTTCTCAGTTACAAGCTGAGTTAAGAGAGGCTAATGTTCACACAATGGTGCCTTATGTTCCCGTACCTGAACATCGCACTTTGCAGACACCTGAAACTTCTCAAACGCAAGCTGAGTTTAGAGCAGATAAGCATGAAGCGTCTCTTGTTCACACAGTGGTGCCTTCTCTTCCGGTAACTGAGCATATCACTTTGCAGAAGCCTGCAACTTCCCATTCACAAGCTGATTTAAGAACGCGCAAAGCTGCTCTTGCTCACTCTGTGGTGTCTTCTCTTCCGGTAACTGAACATATCACTTTGCAATCACAAGCTGAGGAGATGCGCAAAGCTACTCTTGTTCACACTGTGGTGCCTTCTCTTCCGGTAACTGAACATGCCCCTTTGCAGAAACCTGCAACTTCGAAATCACTAGCTGAGTTGAGAGCCGAGGAGACGCCCAAAGCTACTCTTGCTCACACTGTGGTGTCTTCTCGTTCGGTAACTGAACATATCACTTTGCAGAAACCTGCAACTTCGAAATCACAGGCTGAGTTAAGATCTGAGGAGACGCGCAAAGCTTCTCTTGCTAACACTGTAGTGTCTTCTCTTCCAGAGTATGAGCATCGCACTTTGCAGAAGCCTGTAACTTCCCAGTCACAAGCTGAGATAAGAGCCAAGGAGACGCTCAAAGCTACTCTTCTTAGCCCTGTGGGGCCTAAACTTCCAGTAACAGAGCATCGCACTTTGCAGAAGCCTGTAGCTTCTCAGTCACAAGCTGAGCTAAGAGCCAAGGAGACGTTCAAAGCTACTCGTGTTCAAGCAGTGGCGCCTTCTCTTCCTGTGCTTGACTATTGCACTTTGCAGAAGCCTGCAACTTCGCATTCACAAGATGAGTTAAGAGCCAAGACTCGCAAAGCTACTCTTGTTCACGCAGTGGAGCCTTATCTTCCAGTAACTGGGCATCTCACTTTGCAGAAGCCTGCAACTTCCCAATCACAAGCTGAGCTAAGAGCCAAGGAGACGCCCAAAGCTACCGTAGTTCAAGCAGAGATGCCTTCTCTTCCTGTGCTTGACTATTGCACTTTGCAGAATCCTGCAACTCATCACCCACAAGCTGAGCCGAGAGACTTTGTATCAGATGCTCAGGAAACAGCTGATTTTCAAGCTGTAGACAAACCGGAGAGGGTGATGGATCGCAGTTACACAACCAGGAAAGCTCCAGGTCCAAGGAGATCATCCCAAGATTGTAGGATGGATTCAGATAGAAGGATGGCAAACCAAAGGAGCCGTCGTACAGGTCACAACAAGCCTGTAAGGTTTCCTAGAGTGATGTGCAGCTCTGTGGTTATGGACAACGAGAAGCTGAGAGTGGTGAATCTAGAGAAGAAGGTTGAGAAAGCAGGAGGGTTGAACGAATGGGTAGGATCTATAGGATTGGGGAGAGAGTTTGAGAGGATGCTGAGAGGACAGAGGATGAGTAAGTTTCAAATGGCGAATTTGACAATGGAGAAGCTTAAGCAGATGGGTGCTTTAGCCGTTGGACCTAGAAGAAAGCTTATACATGCTATTCGTTGTGTCTATCACCCACATTGTCTTCGTGCTTCCTTTAACTAAGTATACACATCTTGTCACAGTTTAGTCTTTCATTGTCCAATAATAAAACTTTGATATTGCTTGTTTGATTAGAGATTTTAAATTTTGATGGTCAAAGTTTGATAAGTGCTTGTAAAATTTTAGACGTGTTAGGTGGATGGTATAGCGCTCTAATCTTTGGATAATCGGTAGATTAAGGCATTTTCCTAAATTTATTGGTGTTCCTTTTTTTTTGTTGTGTTTAAGTATCTAATTAAAGCTAAGCCGTCACTAAGTTTTTGTCAATGAACGAAAATCAAGATTATTGAAAAATTCAATGTTAGATGGAACAATTTGGATGAATGTGGAATGTATGTGGTCCAAGGGAACAAATGTCAACACCGTTTTGATAAAACATGATGTAATTAATATTTGTTTGTACTAGTTTTATGTCTATTTGCGAAGTTAACGTTGACATATTCAATCTCACCAACTTGTTAACGTTGACATATGCAATAATCTCACTAACAAGTTAACATGATGACATGCGAGAATCTCTTTTTTTTTTTTTTTTTTGAATAAAACATATGCAATATATAATCTCACTAACTACTTAATCCCAAGATCTTGTATCCTATCTTAATACCAACAAATCTCTCTCTATATATGTAACACACTGAGATAAAAAAAAAAAAAAACAAACCTGAGACGGAGTCCACATATATACAAGCAAAACTCTCTATAACACAAAAAGTCAATTACGTAGACTAAATCAGTGGTAACTAGACTAATAGTTAAACCCTCCTCATACGACATGTATTGGGGTTTTGATATGGTGTGACAAATAAAAGCACATGAACGAATTCAAAGATTACCTCTTACACATTATTAGATGTGGTTCTTAGCGGAATATAAGAACCGGTTTTTAAATAAGCTCCGTAGACCAACCCTACCTACAAGATCGATCAACTAGAAAAAGAAGAGTATATAACATCATTTATTATTTTAAGACAACTATTAGAGTCCAATTATTTTACATTTTAAAAATAGAAAGAAATCGTTGGAAACTAAAAATATATGGGACGACGTTTCGGGACGCCACGTATATATAAGGAGGAGAAAATATTTGGCGGGTTTTATAATAAAGGCGGCCAGAGGAGGAGTTCGCACGTCTCCATGTTATCGGAGAGCAATCCAGAAGCCCTCCAAAAATAAAAATAAAATACTAGGCGATGGCGATGGCGATCAAGGACGTGGCGGCGGACGACGATATCGATGCATCTCTTCCGCTACTGAATTCTCCTTCTTCCGGGGACAGAACGTCGGCTATTCAGACGCTCGGAAACATTATAGTCTCTATCGTCGGTACAGGCGTCCTTGGCCTCCCTTACGCATTTCGCGTCGCTGGATGGTTCGCTGGCTCTCTCGGCGTCATTATCATCGGTTTCGCAACATATTACTCCATGCTCCTCCTCGTCAGTTCCTTTCTCCCTCATTGATCTTCTTCACCTGAAATGAAATTCTATTTGGTTTTCTATGGTAGCATATTAATCCTGAGAGAAGTTGATTTCTCTCTTGCAATTATCAAAATTGTTCATGATCTCCTAAAATCATATCACAATCTACAAAAAAAAAAAAAAAAAAAAAAATTCAATTTATCTAATTACAGTATAACATCTATAAATTAATAGTTGATAAATTAATAATCTCTATAAATTAATAAATTTCTCCGGTCCCAACTTGCCGGTTCAAAATTTGACACAAATCGATAAAATAATAAGATAATAATTTTTAAAAAATTCTATGTAAATACATGTTCCCATTAAAATTATAAATTAATAATTTATATGTATACATATTTTATATAAGTAAAAACCTATTATTATATTATTTTTTTATATTCACAATAGAATTATTTTTATTTTTTCTTAATACTTAATATATTTTTGATGAGATTTAATAATATTATATCTAAAACCACATTTAAGTTCTATGCAATATATGTTATATACATCAAATAATATAATAAAATTAATATAAATGTCAAATTTCAAAAAATAACAATTAATGTCTATACAATAAAATCAAATATTTTTCTTATCTTAGAATAAATATATCTTATAATAAGAAATTTAAATAAAGAAATTTTTGTAAATTAATATCTGTATAAATTAATAAAATTTTAAAGTTCCAACATTATTAATTTAAAAAGGTTTTTTTTTTTTTTTTTGCGAACAATTTAAAGAGGTTTTACTGTAGATGATTGGTTGAGATATAGATTGATATATAACCTTCAAACGTTTCGAAGAAAATGTTATATGCATTGGCAAAGTGGTACTCTGTAGATGTATGGGGTTTAAATCTCTTTTTTTTTTTGTAAACCAAGCAGTGGTACTCTGATGGTAGAGAAGAACTCGGGACAAAACCTAAATCCATTATACATGTATTAATTGTTATTACTGATTTTCCAAACGAAGATGGAATTAAGTTCATTAGAAAATTTCCAAACGAAGATAGAATTAGGTTTACTAGAAAACTGGAATCATGTTAGTCGTTGGTATTGTCCCTTGAAAATCAATGGAGCTTCGGCTTAAATCTTCTTAAATCGGCTTAAATCATTTTTTGTTGTAGTTGTAATTAGAGTTATTTTTGGTTCTGTAGGTCACCAACCAATAGATATTAGTTATTTCATATTTAGTATCTTTTAAAAAAAGAAACAAAATATTGTTAATTTATATCATAATTTTAAAATGATAAAGTAAAATAAATAAAAAATAGTACTAGTTGAAAAAAAAACTTTTTAAAAAATATTTTTAACGCCATCAGCAAAACACTAAACTCTAAATCGTAAACCTTAAACCCTAAATCGTAAACCCTAAACTCTTGGATAAACCATAAACTATTGAATAAATTCTAAATCCTAAATCAAAAACACTAAACACTAAATCTTAAAAATTCTAAATCTAACGGTTTAAAGGTTAGGATTAAGGGTTTAGTGCTTTTAAGATTTAGTGTTTATTGCTCTTGATTTAAGATTTAGGATTTATCTAACGTTTAGGGTTTACCTAAGGGTTTAGGGTTTACCCAAGGGTTTAAGGTTTAGAATTTAGGGTTTAGGGTTTAGTATTTTGCTAACGGCGTTGAAAATATTTTAAAAAATTCTTTTTTTTTTGCAACAAGTACTATTTTTTTTATTTTTTTTATGTTTGTTTATTTTAGTATCATGATATATTGATAATATTTTGTTTTTTTTTGTAAAAGATACTAAATATGAAATAACTAATTTCTATTAGTTGGTGAACCTACGTGGTAATTGTATGAGTTGTATTTCTAGAATAAAAACAAAAAAAAACAAAAATATTCAGTTATAATTTTTAATTTTTCTTATTTGTTTTAAAATTAATATAAAATTGATAATTTTAAAGCTGAGAAAAAAATTTGGAACTGTAGACAAAAATTAAATGCAGTTTTTTGTATAGTCTTCACTAAAACACTCTGGATTAATGTTTTTGATATATGTATTGCAGATTCAGTGCAGAGATAAGCTAGAATCAGAAGAAGGACAAGAAGATTCAAAAACGTATGGTGACTTAGGATTCAAATGCATGGGAACAAAAGGTCGATACCTGACCGAGTTCCTCATATTCACTGCTCAATGCGGTGGATCAGTAGCGTATCTAGTGTTCATAGGACGTAACCTCTCATCCATATTCAGCTCATATGGATTAACCATGGTCTCTTTCATCTTGATTCTGGTTCCAATCGAGGTTGCGTTATCATGGATCACTTCTTTATCAGCTCTCTCGCCTTTCAGCATCTTTGCCGATATATGCAACATCATAGCCATGTGTTTCGTCGTGAAAGAAAACGTGGAGATGGTGGTTGGTGGAGACTTCTCGTTTAGTGACAGAACAGCTATTGCGTCTACCGTTGGTGGTTTACCGTTCGCAGGAGGAGTTGCTGTGTTTTGTTTTGAAGGTTTTGCAATGACGCTGGCTCTTGAAGGGTCTATGAGGGAGAGAGAATCTTTCCCTAAGTTGTTAGGTAAAGTGCTTGCTGGGATTACGTTTGTCTACGTGTTGTTTGGGTTTTGTGGTTATATGGCTTATGGAGATGAAACTAAGGATATCATCACGCTTAACCTCCCAAATAATTGGTCTGCCATCGCTGTGCAGGTAAAAACTATGCCATTCCAAATGTTTTTGATGCTTTGTATAGACTATATTTCTCGTATATCATCATTATGGTTGGTTGTCGTATGCTCTGTCTTGGTTAAGAGTGCTACTTGAACAGTTAAGAATCTTACCTTTTGGAAACTACTCTTTATATTTCATATTAGACGATGTTTTAGGCCAATGCATATATATATTAAGAAATCTAAAAGTAACACATAAATATAATTCAATATCATTTATTTAGTTATAAATGAGAATATTAAAAATATAATTGATTATATAGCTTTTAAAAAGGATAAAGTTACCTAAATATTTCAAAACATCTTATATTATGAAACAACTAAAATCATGTATATTGAGGGAGTAATAAATGCCTTTTTGGGTTTGAACAGATTGGCTTATGTGTGGGATTGACGTTTACATTCCCGATCATGGTACATCCGCTTAACGAGATCATAGAGCAGAAACTGAAAAGGATCGAGTGCCTTCAAAAGCATCGTCGTCATCATCATCATCACGAGACAAGTTCAGTCTCCAAATATGTAATCTTCACCACGAGGATGCTTTTGGTGGTAGGACTCGCAGGAATCGCGTCCCTAGTCCCGGGGTTTGGTACATTTGCATCTCTGGTTGGAAGTACAGTGTGTGCACTCATTTCATTTGTGTTACCTGCTTCCTATCACCTTACGCTGCTCGGTCCATCGCTAAATCTATGGAACAAATCTGTTGATGTGTTCATCGTGATTTGCGGGTTGCTCTTTGCTGTCTATGGTACATACAACACCGTCGCTGGATTGTAAAAAAAGAAAACAAGTGAATCTGTGTAAAACGAAGACATCGAACGAATTTACTTGAAGCTATCCACTGTTGTATGATCATTTAATTGGGTGTCAATAGAAATGGTGACAACATATTGTTTTGCTAGTTCCCGCGAAAGCATGATTGGTTGTATTTAAATATTTACTTGGACAGACATAGATCATCACACAAACTATACACAAGTATACAGTCTTTATATAAGTCTATAACCAACTGTCTCAAAGAATGTCTTTTCGATTAGACTTATTTTAAGACACACGAAGACAGCACTAAGACATCATTGATTTCATTAGAGAGCGAAGATTCTAAAGCAATACGGCGTCAGATGTTGCTATGGCTTTAATTTATCGGTTCCAAAGCAAAATAATTTCAATGTAATGGATAGTTACAACAAAACATGTGTCATGCAGCGAAAGTGTTTAGAACGGATTGCGATGTAACAGATGGATCGCATCCAATGATCTTCTTAGAAAAAAAACGAGATTTACTCATAAAAATTGAGAGCCACAAGAAAGATCATAAAATACCAAGAATGAAGTGGAGGAAAGTTAGCGAATCAGCATGTCATGCTAATGCGGTAGGAAGCGTATATTACTGTTGTCTCGGTTAAAAATTCTTCTTAGTAACATGTTTGATGTAACGCATGTTTCATGTAATATGTTACGTTGATATCAATAAAGTTATTAGGTTAAGAAAAAAAGGAAGCAAGTGTATATTTAGGGGTTTGTTGCCCATATAGTTTTGTTGATTAATGAGCATCAAGATGCTATTTAGGAATAAAGTTATCTGATTATTTTATACTTTTGAAATATCAAATTACAATTTTGATAAATAGATTAAAGTTTCAAAAATAGGATAAGTTTAAAAAAAAAAAGTGAATATACAATGTTAAAAGTAAAGTAACCATAAAACATACAATGAAAAAACAAAATTTAAAAGGAAATTAGTGAACTTAATTATACTTCATATAATGTTAACGTGCTTTCCCTGTAAAAATGTTATTTCATCTTATTCATTTGAATTGTTAGCATTTTATATAAACTAAACTATGATGGCAACATTTAAGTTTCCAAACATTCGTATTAATCTCGTGAGCTTATAACCAACATATAAGCGACATGTATCGTCAAGTTCTAAAATTAAAGATGGTCAAGCTCAATGACATATCAAGAAATATTTGATATGTTAAACGTATAAAATAAGATTCAAGAAGATATAATGAAAATATGGTATCAAAGATGGATGATGCTAAAAAGTTAAATATCCATATATTACTCTACATTTATCAATATGCCATTTTAAGTTAATTTTGAATAATGAAGACAGTACTAGCTAGGTTTCAATGATAGCATTAAAAATGTAAAATGATAGTATTTTTTTACTATAAAAGTGTTATCTACAATAAACAATATTTAAAGAATTTATTATTCATTTATCTATATCACTAAAACAACTAAATGAAATACTCAGCAGTCATTAACATTTTTAATGTAGTATGAATGCTATTCATGTTTATCATCTCTTCTTCTGTTTACCCTTCATTAAACTATTAACTAAATTTCAGTTGAATCGTATAATAGTAAGAATTTAATTACAGTCATGAAAAAATTGACCGAAAAAAAAAATTAATGTGTTCCTCAGATAAATGGTTGCTCGTTTCTATCATTGACTATAGAGTCATAAATGTTTCATGTCTTAGTCTTTGGAATTAAATGTCGTTGAAGACACAATGTAGGAAATATTTTAAATATTTTTCTATGCGATTCTTTATTTAGAAAAAAATAGAGGGGAGTCAAAAGTTTCACCTTCATATATATAAATACTACATGGATTCTGAGTAAACTTCCATGCTTGGTAATCTTACCTCCAAACAATAAAAATAATTGGCTTGATTTAAATAACATTGCAATGTCGAGTAATGCATTATCCTCAAAACATTCCACTGGCATCGATTTGAACTCAAGCCCACCCATGGAAGAGCCTGAACAAAATGTTGATCACTTGGTTGAAGATCTAGGTAAACTAAATCACAATATTTATTAATAAATATAAGATGTAATTAAATATGTCATAATGATAATTTTTATATTCTAAATTATTTATCTATAGATATACGTTTCCAGTAGACCAGTACTTTAGCCTAATATCTTAATCAAACAGACAAACTTACGTAAATAGTTTATAAAACTAATGAATTAAAGCATGCATATAAGAATATTATATACATCTTTTGACCTTTTTTAGATAGCTGCATGACACACTCGTTGGAACGTGGAAACTATAATGAGTTGGATTGTAATACTAGAAATTCTTCTTTTTTTAATTTGGGTTTAACTATTTTGTATCAACGCCAGTCGAAGCTGATTATGTCATTGATTTGAACTCAAGCCCACCCATGGAAGAGCCTGAACAAAATGTTGATCACTTGGTTGAAGATCCAGGTAAACTAAATCACAATATTTATTAATAAATATAAGATGTAATTAAATATGTCATAATGACAGTTTTCATATTCTAAATTATTTATCTATAGATATACGTTTCCAGTACTTTAGCCTAATATCTTAATCAAACAGACAAATTTACGTAATAGTTTCATTTATAAAACTAATGAATTAAAGCATGCATATAAGAATATTATATACATCTATTGACCTTTTTAAGATCGCTGCATGGCACACTCGTAGGAACGTGGAAACTATAATCAGTTGGATTGTAATAGTAGAAATTCATTTTTTTTTATTTGGGTTTAACTATTTTATATCAACGCCAGTCGAAGCTGATTATGTCATCAATTTGAACTCAAGCCCACCCATGGAAGACCCTGAACAAAATGTTAATCACTTGGTTGAAGATCCAGGTAAACTAAATCACAATATTTATTTAATAAATATAAGATGTAATGAAATGTGCCATAATGACAATTTTCATATTCTAAATTATTAATCTACAGATATACGTTTACAGTACTTGAACCTAATATCTTAATCAAACAAATCAATTTATGTAAATAGTTTCATTTATAAAACTAATGAATAAAAGCATGCATATAGCCATATAGGAATATTGTAAACATCTATTGACCCTTTTTAGATCGCTGCATGGAACACTCATATGAACATGTAAACTATAATGAGTTGGATTGTAATATTAGAAATTCATTTTTTAATTTCGGTTTAACTATTTTGTATAAGCGCCAGTCGAAGCTGATTATGTCATCGATTTGAACTCAAGCCCACCCATGGAAGAGCCTGAACAAAGTGTTGATCACTTGGTTGAAGATCCAGGTAAACTAAATCAAAATATTTTTTTAATGAATCTAAGATGTGATGGAATATGTTATAATGACAATTTTTTCATATTCTAAATTATTTATCTATAGATATACGTTTCCAGTGCTTTAACATAATATCTCAAACAAATAAATTTACGTAAATTGTTTCATTTATAGAAATAATGAATTAAAGCATGCATATAAGAATATTGTATACATCTATTGATGACCCTTTTTAGATCGTTGCATATGGAACACTCGTAGGAACTTGGAACTATAATGAGTTGGATTGTAATATTAGAAATTCATTTTTTAATCTGGGTTTAACTATTTTGTAATCAGCGCCAGTCGAAGCTGATAATGTCATCGATTTGAACTCAAGCCCACCGATGGAAGAGCCTGAACAAAATGTTGATCACTTGGTTGAAGATCCAGGTAAACTAAATCACAATATTTATTTAATAAAATCTATGATGTATGAAAATTTCCATATTCTAAATTGTTTATCTATAGATCTACCTTTACAGTATTTTAACCTAATATCTTAAGGGTTTTTTGCAGAATTGACCTATAACTTAAAGTCAAACACAAAACTAACCTCCTTTTTTTTTGAAAATTGGTTTTGCCCTATTCACTCCACAAGTTCATATAATTTACGAAAATGCCAACAATTTTTTTTTTCTTTTTTTTTCGAAAATGACATTTTTACTCTCTTACCCTCATCATCTTCAAGTAATTACAAGATTGTCATTGTCATCAATACCACAACCACCATGAACAACCAATTTGAAGCTCTTAATGCTCCCAAAATCGATTTACCCTTCTTCTTTTTCCATTCTTGTGAACTAAACACAACATATCTCTCACTTTCTCTCCACAATGAGCTAAAAAAACCCAAGATTTTGATTCTAAATTTTTTATGGTTCATAGAGTCATAGAAGCTAACGATTCTGGGTGGGTTACTTTCGTTTGTGATTCTGTGTGCTTGGAGAAGCCTTATGTATGCTAAGGAACTTATCTCACCAATTTAAGGTATGACATCGAGTTTTTTTCCAGATCTGTTCGTCAGACGACTTACTTGGGAAGTCGTCTGGCTGTAGACAACTTACCTGGAAGTCGTCTGGTCAACGCAAAGGTTATTTTTGCAATTGACTTTGAAATC
>NC_027752.1:41947046-41997643 GCF_000695525.1 Brassica oleracea var. oleracea | reverse complement strand
TTTTCACGCATCAAAATATTTTTTTACAAGATTTATAAATTATTTTTAAAATAAACCGGTACCAGACGACTTACACTTCAGTCGTCCAGACGACTTCCAACATCTCAGACGACTCAGGCGATTTACTAGGGCTATATTCGTAAAAATGGCTTCTGTTTTTTTGTTTGGTCACAAGGGGCTGAGCTGTAATTTCACTAGGCTTTTAGGTTAGTTTTGCATTTGATTCAAGTTTGGGTATATGTTTGGGGTTAAAATCAAGTTGTGGGTTAGTTTTGGCAAAAACATATCTTAATCAAACAAATAAATTTACGTAAATAGTTTCATTAAACTTATGAATAGACCTATTGTATACATCTATTGACCCTTTTTAGATCGTTACCTGAAACACTCGTAGGAACGTGGACACTATAATGAGTTGGATTGTTATAGTAGAAAGTCATATTTAAATTTGGGTTTAACTATTTTGTACCAGCGCCAATGGAAGCTGAAAATGTTAGTGGCCTCCGTAAGAGGAAAAAGAAATTGACTATTCGTCAAAAAGAGTTAATTTTCTATGCTTTGTGGGAAAGGAGTTCATACGGAAAACTGCGAAGGAATGCCACAAAAGAGGTATCGGAAATGTTTTCATTTCATATTCGAACTGTTCAAAAGATATGGAAAGAAGCTAAAGAGAATCCTGGTGTTTTCAGCCATATGTGCAAAAAAGTGTAAAATTAAATCATTACAAATGTTGGATGAAACCCTGGAGATTCGCTATGAAGAACATATTTTAGTATATCATTAATTATATTGCTTTAATAATTGAAGATAAAATAAAGAAGCAAAATTTTTGTTTTTGTTTTTCTATATTGAACCTTTGTTGTGTGCTTCATAAAGCAGATATACATTGAATTTTTACAAATGTTGGATGAAATCCTGGTGTTTTCAGCCATATATATTGAATTTTTGTCTTTGTTTTTCTATACTGAACCTTTGTTGTGTGTTTTTCTAAGGGAAATTTGTCCAATATACATTAAAAACTTCAAATTCACTATCTAACTAAAAGACACACGCTCTCTCCTCATTTCTCTTCCTATATCTCTCTAACCTCTCACTAAAAATCTAATTACCTTTTCTATTTGGTTATTTCACAAATAAACCATTTTTGTAATATGTATAATATTGTACATGTTAATGAAATTTGCTATTACTTTCTCTTAAAGAGACATGCATGATCTCGTACGATAGAATAAGTAGAACATTGAAATGTGACGGTTTTCTGTAGCATTTGATAATCTAAAATTGAAATGATAGGAGGTGTAGTATTTTGATATTTGTCATTTTCCCTTTCTAACTTGCACAAATAGAAATCAATATAGAGAAGATAAAAGTTCTGGAAAGAAAACCACGGTTATGAGAGACGGTAAAAAGATTTTTGACAGAAAACATTATTATTCTTTAATACCATGAAAGAGAACCCAAGAACATGCAAATAAAATTAATGAAATTTAACAAGATAACATTAGGAATTTAACACGACAATTCCTAAGGTAACAATCCCTATCACGTCTTGCAAGCATCAGAAAACAAAAAAAAAGTATTAGATCACTTTTATAGATAGTTGTCTCTCTTATGGTGGTCTGATTTATGCGGTCTTTAACAAGTTGTGGGGGAAAGAATTGGGTTCAAACCTCATAAACCCAGATTAGACCTCATTTTTATGGCGAAGCTAAGACTTTGGTTGAGATTGCATTGAGTAAAGCTTTTCCTTTAAGAATCATTGCAGATGATGAAAACGAATTAATTCTATAGTTGATGTTGACATGTTTGGTTGACTTTCTTAACATTTTTTACCAAAAAAAAAAAAATGTTTGGTTGACTTTCAAATATAAAAAATGTGGTCAGCTTAGACGCTAGATTAAACACTACTTGCAATCTGTCAATGAATCTCATTTTGTTACCACTAAGCTTTCTGAAACTCCTCTAATGGTAGCATTGTGGTCGTGGCTAACGAGACCAGCAATTCCTTAGCTTCGGCTCCACGCATCAAAACATCTCCTAACAAATTTGCTTCATTAATCTCTTTGGAAGGAGAAGAAGAAGATTTAATAGATTCAAGCAAAGAAGTGAAATTGATGGATATTATGACATCTTCTGGAAAAAGAATATTAGAGAAATATCGGTTAAGCCATCAGCAAAAAATAGGAAGATTTACTTGCAATCTACGGATGGTGGACGAGAAAACCGAGGACGTAGGAACTATCGCAGGGAAGTCAAACAGTTTTGTGAAGCATGTAGAGAATTAAGCACAAACTTAATATATATTTTTAAGAAGCAAACAATAATTGATATATTGATTATTTGTAATGATGCTTAAGTTATACAGAGATGATGCAGGATGTACGTACATATTCTATACGCCTGGTTGATGATGCTTAGCTGAGGATTTCTTGGTGCCCAAATTTGAGTGCCTATCGAACGAAAGGGACGATAATCGATTGTCATAAAGTTCTTGAGATCCCATGCGAGATGAGACTATCCACGGCGAGAAGAGACCGACAATTTGAATAAGTTTACTACAAGCCCTTTAGGAGATAGCATATTTTTAGGCATTGTAACGGAGGGGATATCGATGAATGATTAGCGGATGTAACAAAAACTTGTTGGTAATTGTTGATGTAAAAGGTCTAAATCTTAACTTGATAATGGGGAACTCTCATTTTTCACTCTCCTTTTAATTAGATCACTCGTTTGTGGTAGTTAAGCATAAATGAAATAACACACAAGGTATAGCCAGTTCACGTTACAAAATGAGATCGCTACGTCTGGTCGAGCTGGCACCACTTTCGGCTGTTATAACCAAACATGTGAACTCTTCGTGTTTGTTTCTTATACAATAGCTGAGACGTTCTTCTTGGGTTAGAGACGTCTTGATACAGGCAATCATTTCACAGAAATGAATTTATTTTCCACCAATGGACAGCATAAGTGATCTCGCTTGCATCAGGGTTCTTCCTAGGTCATTTTTGCATAAATCTAGGTGAAAATAATCATAGTGAATTTGTGATACAAAGACCAAACATCGCTGGAGTAGCTTTGAAGTTCATCAGATTAAGGAAATCTTCACCAACAGCGTGGAGCTTAACAGCTTCCTCCATATATAAATTAGGCTATCATTTGTTGAGTTCTCCACAATTGTGTTTGAAAGAAAAAGCCCTTCTGTATATTAATATTTCAGCGTAGCAAAACGTAATCAAATTTTAACTGCAATTTGAAGTTAATTAATACCTACCAATCTTATTCTTACTCTCTTATAATCTCTAAAACTTTCTAAAACCACTCACTTTCTAAAACCACTCACTTTCTAAAATCTCTAAAACTTACTGTTGTTTGATCGAAGCCAACAATATGAGATCTAAAAACAAACAAAAGAAACAATTTTAGATTAGTAAATAAAATTCACTGGAAAAATCTAAATTAATTCCATAAACATTTCTTTAAGTCTCATTAACACTATTATATGATAGACGAGCTAGGTGAAACAGGGAGGGTTAATAAAGTATGAATACGAGTGTCAAAATGGATAAAAGTTAATAAGTCAATCCAACCCGATCCAAACCATGGATTTTAATTGATAGAAAAATTGTGTATAATTTGGATTAGTGGGTAAAATGGATTAATTGATTGGGTTAAAATGTTTCAAATCAAATGGATAGTGAGATATTCATAACCAAAATTATAAAAATCATAACCAACAAAAACTCAAATCAAACATATAAACAAAAGATAACCAAACCAATTTCTAAACTGATTTTACTAAACCGTGTTTTATATTTTTTTCAAATATCTAAATTAAGTTTAACTAACCATATTAAACTAAATATAACCTAAATTTCTAATATATATATATATATATTATATTTTGGTTGTTTTAATAAGCACAAATTAAATTATATTTGTCTGTCAAAACAGTAAAATTGATTTTTTTTCATAAAATCGCAAAATTACATTTTTCACTCAAAATTTTTTGCTCAAATCACAAAATATGTTTCTCACCAAAATCATAAAATCAAATTTTTCCGCTAAAACCGTAAAATCCTGTTTTCTCGCCACAACCAAAAAAATGAGTTTTCCGCCAAAACGGTTAAATCATGTTTTCCTGCTAAAACCGAAAAATCATGTTTTCCACCAAAACATCAAAATGAATTTTCCGCCAAAACCGTAAAATGATTTTCCCCGGAAAAATCATAAAAATGAGTTTTTTTTTTGTCAAATCCAATAAATTGTATTTTTTTACAAAACCACAAAATGATGTTTTCCTGCAAAAATCACAAAACTTGAATTTTCTTGCTAAAACCATTAAATCAATTTTTCCGCCAAAATTGTGAAATCGTGTTTTCTCGCCAAAATTGTAAAATCATATTTTCTCGCAAAATTGAAATTTTCCCGCCAAAATTTATAAACAATGTTTACTACCCAAACCATAAAATCGTGTTTTCTCAAAATATAAACAATATTTTATGCTTAACCTAATTTTAACTTATTAACCTTTTAAATTTAAAATTATTATTTATTGGTATACCATTAAAACCATTAAATTAAATGGTTTAAAGTTAACCCAATCTATTTGTCAAATGTGTTGAGTTAATCATAATCCATATGCCTAAAACCATTTGGATATGGTTTGGTTTAGGTTGATTTACCCATTTTGACACCTCTAATATAAACATTATATATCAATGTTTATCATTAATTGATCCATTCTTTTGTTTTCCCTTTATTAATCTATTAACTAACTATTATTCCAATTGACTCGAATATTACTAAGAACGTAATATCTGTCAAGAAAAAGTTGACCGAAAAGAAAAAAATTTCCTTAAATTAAATGGTTGTTTATATCATTGACTATAGTCATAAATGTTTCATGTCTTAGTCTTTTTTTTTGGTAAAATTTCATGTCTAGTCTTTGGGAATAAATGTTGTTGAAAACACAATCTAGGAAATACTTTAAATATTTTTTCTGAAACATTCTTTACTTGGAAAAAATAGATGGGAGCCAAAAGTTTTCATCTTCATATATATAATACTACATGGATTCTCAAGAGTAGATCGTCCAGGGTTGGTTTCAATATCATAACTCCAAACAATAAAAATAGTTCGCTAGATATAAATAACATTGCAATGACGAGTATTTCATCATCCTCGAAACGTCCCCTTGACATCGACTTGAACTCAAGCCCACCCATTGAAGAGCCTAATACTGACGTATTAAAACAAAATGTCCATCACTTGGTCGAAGATCCAGGTATATTAAATAACAATATTTATTTAATAAATCTAAGATGTAATGAAATATGCCATAATGACAATTTTCATATTATATATATGTATGTTTTTGTTCAATCCAAATCCAGTACCGTAACCTAATATCTTAATCAAACAAATAAATTTACGTAAATAGTTTCATTTATAACAAATAAATTATGAACAATTACGTTAAAATAATAAATAAAAGCATGCATATTGGAATATTGTATGCACCTATTCATTTTTTGTTGAGATTGTTGCATGGAACACTCGTAGAAACATGGACACAAGATCATGGATTGGATTGTTTGAGTAGAAAGTACTTTTGTTAATTTGTGTGTTAACTATTTTGTTCCAGCAACAGTCGAAGCTGGTAATGTCAATGGTAATCTTAAAAGGAATTACAGAAAATATGTCACCACTCATCAAAAGTATTTAATTTTCAATGCTTTGTGGGAAAGAAGTTTATATGGAAAACTGCAAAAGAATGCCGCAAAAGAGGTATCAGAATTGTTTTCGGTTCATACCCAAACGGCTTACAGGATATGGAGACAAGCTAAACAACATCCTGGTGATTACATCCATATGTGCGTAAAATTGCAAAATTAAATCATTACAAAGGTTGGTGAAACCCTGGAGAGTCGATATCTTTTACCATAACATTGTAATGCTTTAAGAAAAAAAAAATAAAGTAGCAAGATGTTGATTTTGTTTATCTATGTTGAACCTTTCGTTGTTTGCTTCATTAACTAATTTATATAATATCATACATGTTAAAGAAACTTTGTTCTTCTTTCTTTGAAAGATACATGATCTCGTACGACAGACTAAGAGCAACACTGAAAATGTGATGGTTTTCCATTGCATTTGCTAATCCAAAATTTAAATGATAAGTTGACAGCAGTCTTTTTCGTTTGTCATTTTCTTACTTGCAAAAATACAAATCAATATAAAGAAGATGAGGTTCTGGAAATAATACCACCGTTATGAGAGACAGTAAAAAGATCTTTGATAGAAAACACAATTCTTTAAATTCATGAATGAGAGAACCCTAAGAAGCAAAATAAAATTAATAACATTTAGCAAGATGACATTAGTAATTTAACAATATAATTCCCAAGGTAACAACCCCCAAAACATGTCTATGTTTTGTTGCAAGGATCAGAGAACCAAAAACAATATGTATTAGGTCAGCTTTATAGATGTTCTCTCATTTTTGGTGCTCTGATTTATGCGGTCTTCAACAAGTTGTGAGGAAAGAATTACAAGACAACAATTAGGAAACTTGGGAATCAAAACTATCTTTTCCATATTCTGGACACATTTACTAGAACTTGGATTCTTTAAAGCGGATGGCATGTTGCTAACTGTCAGATGATGTGTGTCGCATCTTTTTTTTTTTTTTGTCACTGAAATTCATTAAAAACGAAATAGAGTAGAGCCCAAAAACTGTGGCCCAACTCATGAAGTCCATTACAAAGTAGAAAAAGCCTGAAGGACCTTTTTGGCTAGGATAGAAAAACTAGAGAAACAATTGATGCAAAACCATAGGAGATCGATCAGAAGTCTGAAACGATTCCGATGATTTCTTTAGACTGAATGTTGCCGGAGATAGCTATGATGAGCGTTGAATTGTCGGAGAAGACTTTGAGTGATGAGAACTCAAGAGAAATCGCCATACTAAGCGCCAATCTCATCGCGACCGCTTCAGCATTAAGAGGTGATCCAATGAAGCTTTGACCCGTCGATCCGTGAATTGGAGATTCCAGTTTGTCACCTGAGAAGACCCATACCAAACCTGCTTTCCTACCAGCCTTGTCCCAGGCCGCATCGGTCTTGCAAGTTATGAAGTCGTCGTCTTGCTGAGTCATGTCCGCTTGTCGTGATCGCCTAGGAAGACCTGAAGGTACAATGCTTGGTGTCTTTGTTCCAGGCAGCGTCGGTCATACATGACACGAAACTTCTGTTGGGATGGCTCCTTGGTGCTTGTCTGACCCGATCTTGATGGAGGGAAGGTACTTTGATTGCTTCCCTGGCTTTTCCTTGCGATTGAGACCGGCTTTGGACACCAGAAACTTCCTTAGCGATTTTTGAGTCTAAAATCATTCTGGTATATATGGGGTAACTCTAAAGAAGATTTCAAACATTTTATATTCTATCCCTAGAATAAGTCAAATAGCTTTGGGTCTATCTGCTCATATGTCAACTCATAAAACCAGATAAGACTTCATCTAATTGGCGAAGCTAAGACTTTGGTTGAGATTGAATTGAGTGAAGGTTTTTTTTAAGAACCGTTGCAGATGATGAAATATGCTTTGTTGCCTTCTAAATGTGAAAGATGTGGTCAGCTTAAATACAAATTTAAACACTGCTTGCAATCTGCCAGTGAATCTCTTATAGTTACCACTGACCTCTCTGAAAATCCCTCCAATGGTAGCATTGTGGTCGCGGCTACTGAGACAAAAAAAAATCCCTACTTCCTAGCAATCCTTCAAGCACCCATCTTGATGTATGTAATAAATCAAATGAAGTCCACATAGTTAATTATGCGGATGTAAATGATCTGGTTTCCATAACTACTACTTCAGTATTTGAGAACATGTAAACGTCTCCTGTAATTATATATATAAATATATCAATAAATCTATTAAAACTCTGATTATGGTGTCTGCCCCAACGCTGTCATGTACATATATATACTTTGATAGCTCACGCAAAACCTATGGTCCAAAAGGCTAGTAGTAGAATAGGAAACAAGTTTGCCTCATTAATCTCTCTGAAAGAAGAAGATCTAGCAGATGTTGACAAAGAAACAAATTCGATGGATGTTATGACACATTATTGAAAGAAAATCATTTGAGAAAGACCAGTAAAAGCTAGGGAGATGCACTTGCAATCCACGGGCTGTGGACGAGGAAACCTAAAACGTAGGAACCAAAGGGGGAAACAATTATAATTAAGAACTATTTTCTACCTCTAAAATAAATCAAAGTGAATGATCCGATTGTTTCTGGTTCATTATATTCCTTACTTTCGTAATAGCTTGTTGAAACTACAGGACAATGGTTTTTTCAATTAAAAAAAAAAAAACTACAGGACAATGGCCATAGTTTGTAACTGACTTTTAATATTTAATAAAAAAGATGAATATTAAAAAAAAAAAAGCTAACTTTAGGGCGCTTGTTGATCCAACTGATCGAGGAATAATTCCTATGAGCTGTATTACAAATAGTTTTGATTTCTGACTGATGTGTTAGTCACTTTTGATTTACACTCTTGATTTGAGAGTTTTAGTTTTGACACGATATTATGATATAGCAACATAAGACTTAAGTATGCTCCACGCGACAAGCGCCATGTTCGGTAAGATGCTGTCGTGATTAACTTCAGGGATCAAAAATTAAACATCAACGTAGGCAAAAGAAACATAGGAAAAAAAATGGTGGAGAATAAGAAAGGCATCATTTTGATTATTTTTCATAAGAGTTGGTGTCACCTTGTTGATGATGCGTACAAAGTTTCTTGAGATCACATGCGAGATGAATCTGTTGTATCTGACGAGAGGGAAGAGAAACTATTGTCACAAATTATCTTGAGATCCCATGCGAGATGAATCACCAACGATCTGCATAGGCTTACACCATGCTCTTTAGAAGATAGCATAGTCTTAGGTACTGTAACAGAAGGGACATGGCGATTAGGGGATGTGGCAAGCTCGTTGGAAAGGAATTTATATTGCATCAATCGACAGCATAAGCGATCTCTCTGGCTTGTATCTGGGCTCATTTCTTCATCCTAGGTCAATTTTTGCATAAATCTTAATGAAATGGCTTTGAAGTGGTGAATACAAAGAACATACATCCCTGGAGTGGCTGTGAAGTTCATCAGATTAGGGAAATCTTCAGCAACAACGTGGTGCTTAAAGCTTTCTCCACATATAGCTTAGGCTATCATGTGTTCTCGGGACTTGTGTTCAGGGGCGGATCTAGCCTCTATAATAACATGGTATTAAATAGCAAAATTATACTTCTTCCTCTTTTAACGCTGATTTATTATGATATTACAATATGAAAAAAATTACATAGACGATACGACAACTGACAATACTACATGTCTTATAAGGATCTACGCCTAACTGCATCACATGAGCCGTCCTACGAAGATCACGTCTGACCGAGTTTACTTGCACTATGTTGAAGATCCCTTGTACCTTTCTTTTGTAGCCCGTATAATTGTTTAATAAATCGATTTTCTTCGAGAATTGAAACCTGAACATGATGGTGTAGAAGCATTAAAGAATCTTTAGTCAAACCATTGGACTAGGGATGGTAATATGGGCTATCCGGGCCCGTTTAGACCCTGCTTGTTTAGACCCTGCCAGTTTAGGCCCGTTTTAAATTTTTTTTTTGTGAATTCTATTTTTTTGTCAATAATCTTTTGTCATATCTTTATATGATTTTTAATAGTTTTTATTTGATTTTAAAACTTATAATAAATAGAAATTCCAATTAAAGCAAAATTTGAAAAAAAAAATACTTTACTTTTATTAAATATTAATCAGTTCATAATATCATATAAAACATCAACAAATTTTAGTAGGTTTTAAACACAATTATAACATAAACTTTTTTCTAGAAAAAAAAACAATATATATATATTTGTTTTGTAAAGCCCGTTAGGCCCGCGGGCTTCAAGCCCATTTTAACATTTCTACATTGGACTAAGGGGGCTTTCACATACTACTCCATTTGTATCAATATAAGTAGTTTTTAAGGGTTTTACACATGGATTAAAAAAATACAAATTTTTATACAATTTACATTGGTTACAAAAAAAAATCATTAAATGAGACTAGTTTAACCAATAAGAAAAAAACAGTATTTTGTAATTGGTCACAAAATTCAAATGCTATTAAATTTATATAGAATAGTGAGAACATCAATTATTTTGAAACAATTTTTTTTTAAACACTACTTAAATTAAAATGATACGGAAAGAGTAGTAGTTATTGTTGATTTTCAACAAAAAAGTGCATGGAGCAATGAAGGGACTAAACCATCTAAATTTCTAGTTTTCTTAATAAAACTAACTAGACCCTGATCCGCGCGCCAGCGCGGATATGAATTTTCAGTTTTTAATTATTTATTTTATTAAATGATATATTTGTAATATTCGTTCATATTATATTCATTAAGTAAATATTTTTTTTTTTTACATCTTAAACTATCTATTTTTTTACGAATGTGTGATATCATATAAAAAATATAAAAAAATGAGTATAGAGTTAATTAGATAATTATAAAAACAGAAATTTTTCTTTTGTGTGCGATTTAATATAAATAATGATCCGTCCAGTTAACAAAAATCATGATTATTTTATGTGTAATTTTTTTTATTTTGACAATTTCCTTAAAACTATATTAAATTTTATTTTTTAATTATAATATTTTTAATATCTTTACCTTTTTATTTGAAATGCAACTCAATATTTTTTTTAACAATTATAACAAAAATATTTAAATTTAGAATTTGTTTAAAAAATATGAAAATTACATTTTAAATTAAAATTATCCTAAAATATGATAAGTTTTGATGTAAACGAAAACTCAAATTATGTCAAAAATAATGATATTCAATGATAATAACAATTTTAATTGATTATTTTTAAAATAATACATTTACAAAAATATTGTTTGAAAGAAAATTCATTTATCTTTCAAATATAAAATAAAAATATTATAATTAAATAATGAAATATATAAATAAAAACTATAAATTTAGCAAATGACAACTGAGTTATATTATGCTAAAAAATTTTTTCTAACAATTTATCAAATGACAAATGAGTTATGAGCAAATAATACCATATAATTTTTAAAAACATAGTCATTCTTAAATATTTTTTGAATAAATAATTATTTTTAAATTTAATCAACTGAAAATAATATCCGTACAATTGTGTGAGTCAAATTCTAGTTTTATTGATGCATGCTATATATTATTGCTGCATGTTTTAGGTAACATTATGTTTTAGGTAACATTTTAATGATGCACGTTTTTAAAAATTTACGTTATTAAAATTATGCACGTAAGGATGACTCATGAGTTTTTTGGTTGATTAAATGACATTATGTCCAAATTTATTTAAGGATATTTTATTAAGGTAACTGAAAAAGACAAACAATAAAATAGGAAGTTTAAATTCATTTAAGCATATTTCATTAATGTAACTGAAAAGACAAATAATAAATTAGACAGTTTTATTCGTTTTAGGATATTTCATAAATGCAACTGAAAAAGACAAGCAAAAAAAAAAAGAGTTTAATTAATGAAGTAACAAAATTTTCAAATGGGTATTCCTCTTTTAATAATATAGATGAAAAATAAAAAAGTTGTATGTGGCACTTGTCTCACCTAGTCGTAACCTAGGTCTGCCCCTGCTTGTGTTTGAAAGCAAAAAAAACCTTCTATATCTATTTCAGCGTAGCAAACGTAATCAAAATATTAACTGCAATTTTTAAGTTAATAAATATCTACTGATATTATTCTTAATTTCTTATAATCTCTGAATTTAAGACCACTTCCTGTCCAGATTCATTTGCTGTTTGATCGAAGCCGACAGTAAGAGTCAATTGCTGTTTGACCGAAGCCGACAGTAAGAGATTTTAAAATAAACAAAAGAAAATGTTTTCAAAAATAAACAAAAGAAAATGTTTTCAAAAATAAAGAGAAAAATGTTCCTCGCGCGCCAGGTAGGGGTCGAACCTGCTCTATCCACTGAGCTACAGGCACAGATAATTATTTCCTGCCAACCTCTGTTCGAAAACACGGGCGCCTAGCCGATTAGTCGGCCGATTAGGCGCTCGCGATTTCACCAAATCGGTTCAACTAATCATTAAACCGATTAATCAATAAACTAACCGATTAGTCGCTTAAAAATCAGATTAAAACCGATTTAAAAGCGCTTAATAGTTGGACTTTGTTGACAAATTTTGGGCCCTATAACGAAAGCCCATTTGTCTGAAAATTGAGTAGACTTTGTCCCTGTATTTATAAGGGACTTCAACACCTCTCTTCCTCATTGTTAACCGATGTGGGACAAGTTAAGTTTTTTTTCTCAAAATCGCACATGTAAAAAGGATGGAAAAGAAACGTTGCTGGAGAATCGAACACACTACCACCTAAGAGCACAATTATTGCAGGTTACAAGAGGGTTTCTAATGGTCAGGGTCCCACAAAATTGCCAATAATCGATCCCAAAAGTCACCAATGAAGAAACCATAATTGTGAGTTTTTTCAACTGTTCGCAGGCCTCACCGACACGTGGCGGTCCGCGATTGGTTCACTTTTTAATTTTTTTTTTTAATCAGACCAAAAAAAAAAAATTAAGAAACCCTTATGGATTTTAGGGGATAGTGATGCTCTAATGTTACATAAATGTCACAAGCCGCTGGACTGTGATGCTTCTACGTCCACATGCCACATATATTCATATAAGCATGTATTAAAGCTATTATTATACATAAACATATTATATAAATACACTAAATCGTATTAAAACCTAGGTCCCGATTAATCTCCGTTTAATCCCTGATTTTTTGATAACTCGCTGGGCCCGGTGTTGCCGCCCGACTAGCGCCTAGCGTAGTTTTGAACATGGTTGCCAACTAACATTTTCAATCATCTCTTATATGCTAAAGCACAAGTCACCTAACCAACAAAATTTTGACATGTGTCATTGTATTAAAAGATTTTAAAAAAAAAATTGTTCAAATAGTTATGTATCTAAAAAAAATCTAAAGTTACCAATTTATTTTTATTTTTTCTCAAACAACTACTTCTACTGTTCGACACTTCAAAAGAAAAAAAAAATCTAACTCCATACGGAAACTGCTCCATCTCCTATATTTATTGTTTCTTTTTTTTTCTCTCAATAGTTTTACCTTCTTTGTTGTTTTAGTTTGGTTTAAGTGTGGCAAAGATCTTTTTAAAAGTTCATTTTTTTTTTTCAGAAATCAATTTTCCATGATTCTTTGGACATGATTCAAGTTGAAGATTTTATCAAAGTACACTTTTAGCCTTAATATTTCACAACAATGTGGAAGATCAGAACATTACTACCAAAAGCGCCATTCCCAGTGTCAAAAACTATATGGAAAAAGTTAAACACATTTTACATTTCAAAATTATGATACCTAAAAATTTATTTAAATAAATGAAACTAAAATTTTCCAGATTTATTATATAGAAAACAGATGGAATTCAAGCTTCAGTGAAATAGAATTTGATTTGAAAAAAAAAAGAATTAAGGAAATGAATAACCGAACCGGTTATAGTCTTAGATATAATTTCACAAATAGTTTTAAAGTGAAAAAATATGTAACATTTACAGTGGCTATAATTTAATATGTGCATATAGTTATAGATATAATATGTAACATTTACAGTGAAAAATATAGAATTATTTTTCAATTATATCTATAATTTTATTATTTTTAAAATTATAGAATGGCTCTTCAATTTTATCAAAATCTAATGTTATTGAAAATAGAATTCTTAACAATTTAAATTATAATTTTTTTTAAATAAAATATTGCATACATCTTCAAAGATTTTAAAATCATTATAATAAAATAGTTTCATTGACATTTTAAATATATAAAAACATTTTAATACTCTTTACAAATTTAACAAATCTGTTATTTTTAAAATGAACAAACTCTACCTAAATTCAATTCACTCTACCTCTCCTAATTCTAATAGAACTGAAGTATGATATACAAATATTGCAATAGAATACATGGACAGTTAACATCCCACAATCAATTTTGCTATAAATAATACTACTTTAATGTAACAAATTAATCATTTTTTTTTAACCTTCCCAATTTTTAACTAATTTCATAGTGCCTCCAACTACGGTTCCAGCCATTTCAATTTACATCCACTTTAACCTTCCCAATTTTTCGCACTGAACCCAAAACTAAACCTTCAGTTTCACATATTATTTTCCAGCTTTCATTCGAGATTGATTGACTAATCTAGTACTGTTTACGATTGTTACATGCTTAGTTTTACCGAAACAAGACTTTGTGGCGATCATTTTAAAAATGCAAGAGATTAACTTATAACAGCAAAAATCAACGACAAGAGAGTAGAATATATTAAAAATATATATTTTTGAACATAGAAACACTGTACCCGAAAATCCAAATAACCCTAACTCTGAACCAAAAAGCCAACGCCCTCCCAAATCCAAGAACGGGGGCTTTCATCTTAAAAATAAGTTTTTTTTTTGTAGTCTCTCAGACAAACAATATTAACATCAAAAGAGTAGGATTATGGAAGCAAAATAGATCACCACACTTGCTACCGTCAGGGCCCAAAATAAAAACCCTTTTCCTGAAAGAGATATATTTCATTTTTGGTTATGAAAATCTAAATTGAGTCTCTCCACATCGTCCTACCTCACAACCAAAACCACCCTTTCCTCCGCGGATAGCCACGTTTCCTCTCGCTCCTAATTGTATATTCTCACCGGCTTCTCATATGCGTGTCGGTTCTACAACCAAAGAGCATTCAAACGTATTATTAACAGACAGAGGAAGAGCTTCTTAGAGAGAGAGAGAGAGAGACAGAGACAGTAGATGGTTTTCTTTTTACCTGATTTGCAGCATAAGCCCTTTTAGGAGCATTATCAACGTGCTCCAACCCAAGATACTGCTCCCAGGCACCATATACATCCTTTCTCTGTAATTTTCCCAAAAACAGAAGAGGATTAACTATCGAATTTTCTTTTGAGCAATAAGCAAGGTTAAGAAGTCGCTTTCTACCTGAAAGCGATCATAAACGACCTCTGTGTCCTGCAAGTAGTCGGGACGTCCCATTGAGAAAGAAGCAAACTTCCACTGGGTGACATAGAGAGGATAAAAAAAGCGAATTAACAATAACCCAATATTGCCACCATTAATAACAAAAAAAATCGTTAACATTCCAGTAGATATTATCACAATCAGCGTCAACAAAGACTTGCATACCTTGGCGAAGTCCTCATCAGGTACATGGAGCTTCTTTTGGATACGGGACTTGATTTCTTCTAAAGTTTCACCTTCGTGGATTACCAGAAAGAACGGCTCGCCGAAATTTTGTACTTGCTGCAAATGGAACAATGGTTACAAAAAGGAATCGAAACCTCAAATAACTTTTTTGAAGTAACTTAAGCTTGATAGGGGACTACCGCTTGATTTTGTCCGGCCTCTTTAGTAAAATGGTACACATGGACTAATCGATCACTGGGACCAATATTCTTCTCTTCCTCAGGTATCTGAGATTTCACAAGATAGTAAAATAAGGAAGTCAAAAGTCATTAACCAGCGTATGAACACTATATTGAATTAGTATAGCTCAACCCAACCATTCAACTCAAGTATTCAAATAGCCTATACAACTAGTCACAATGTGATGTGATCTACGCCTCCTAAAAGGCTCCACTACATTGCAACAGCAAATAAATTATCTCCTTCAATTACAGACATACTTAAACCAGAGCAAAACTATCACATCATTATAATGCTGTCAAATCTGAAACTACAGAAAGAAGATAGGCAAAAAGTTCAAAGAAACAAGAACCAACATCTAAAGGGAAACAAGAAAAAATCAAATAACAAAATCAGAAGGTCACAAGAGAGACAGAAAAACAGACAAAGCGTGGACAATGACAGAACTAGAGGAAAGAAGGCGAAGCCTGGTGTTATACCTCCTCTGCTCGTAAAGTCCAGTACTGGTCATTGATATTCTCAATTCTTTCCGTAGATGAAAAGATCTGCAAAGCGTAACATTGGATCAAAAAAATTTGCCAAGTTTCGGAAGATTTCCAAATTACATCACACAAAATGTGTTAAACTCTACAGGCCATCATATTAAAATAGTAAAAAGAAAAACATAGAGACAAAGTAAAAGACAGGAATTTAGCCTGTTACCTTGTAGATCTTGTGGAAAAACACCTCCAGCAACCTCAGTTCTGCATCAGGATGCGACAACTCCACCTGATGTACAAGGGTATATTTTATTTAAACCCGAAAAACATTAAACCGGCAATCGTATGGAACAGAATCCATTAAGAAAACAAGGCCTATCTCAGGAGGAGAAAAAGCTTAATGTGGCCAGCACGTAAAAATACATGCAATAATAGAACAAACGATATCACAAGTATAGTGAACCACCTTTGTTTTAAGTTCGTTGATAACATCTCCTACAGTACTCTGTTTAGGAAGTCTGATATTGTGGATTACCACCTGCAAATTTAATAGTTATGAGGTTCAAACATAATTACATGTACTAAAGAGAGATAAGTTGCACAAGTGTAAGTTCAACACGTACCTCGTCCTTTGTGGCATGATGGAAAGCTACTTTCAGAGTCTTAAGACCTTGCAATTCTGGAAGAGGAATGTCCAGAACTTCATAATACAAAATGTCAGACGTCTGAAAAAACAAGAAGCAGTTATAATAAGCAAATCCGCACTGGAACGGAAATAAGAATATATAAGCTCACTCAAACCTACGACAAGCACCTGATTATAGTGAGCTAACATATCTGAAAGATGGTCTACTCCACGGTATTTAATAGGCTGGGGCTTGGGTTGCTGGGAGTAGCAATTGTGAGAAGTAAGCCTAATTTTCGATGGATCATCAAGGCCAAGCTTCTCAGCTAATCTTTGGACAACATCATCATACGTGTGCAGCTTTGACCTGAAAGTAGAAGCATTATGAATTCCAAAACTGGAATTTACGATTTAATGTTGTCCATAGAGGTACTTACAACTCCATAGTGAACTCGTCTTCTTTTGGTTTTTCGAGACTTCGAAAGCGCACCACCTACGAGATAACAAACTTAATGAGTATGTTACCACCTCATCAAGACACAGATCATCACACTGACATGGTAACACTGGAATATTTTCCCAACTGTACAGTAAAAGAAAATAATACGTTGGATCCTCATATTTTTCACTTTGCCACGATTAGTTAACAAATGCTTATTTACATTTTAATAAAATTATAACAATCGTTGCTCTACTGTTAGTACAGCTTAACACAACACTAGCTCAGTTCACTGTTGCCAACATTGCCCAGTCTAACTATACCTCTCGATTCTGTACATACGCCAAAAACGATGGTACATCCGGGTAAGGACATTCATTCTCCTGGATAGAAAGAGGTTTCTGAAAGCATATGATATCTCCATCTTCAATCTGAAAGTAAGAAACACATTTTTAAAGAAAAAAAGACACCAAACCATGAGTCGTTACGGTTGCTACAATGATAGCAACAATACTTGAGATAGTCTGAAAGAAGTCTTCTTATCCAGATGTTCGCACATGACACAAGGTTCAAACTTTATTTCCTGATAATGGGCACGAAAATTAAATCAATACAATTTTCATGGCCAAAGGCATGATGAAAAGACATAGTTAACAGGCATCAGCCCCTACCTCAAAAAGTTCTATTTCCTCATCAGGAGCAAAGCCAGCCATTTGATTCAATTGCCCTACTATGTCCATGGGCTTACTGGATTTTTTCACCATGAGCCTACCAACATATCTGCACCGCATGGACTAGTTTTGTAAGCATGATGGAAGATGAAAATTTAAGTGAATAAAAACATTGAATAGGAGTAGGGGCTTCTTCATTCAGGAGGAAAATGACAGAAAGAGTAGTCCTGTAAAGATAATAGGACCAGCATACCACCTTTCTTTGAATAGATGTCAGAGTGGAAAATGGTGGATACTAGAATTACCTTAGAATTGCATTCTCAGGGTCATAGAGCTTAAAGAAAAGGAGAATATCTGCAGATGACTTGTCTGGGGGAGGAATAGGACGCTCCTCCTAAATATATAAAGGATTTGTAAGACTATGTTTTTTTCCTTTGGCAAATTCGTTTCTAGAATTTCATTCAAGGAATTGGATTCAACGATCAAAATAGGCAACAAGGAAGTATTACCGGTCCGCGCTCTATTTCCAGAAACAGCTTTAGTTCAGCATTGTTTGTCTTGTTACATGCCTCTCTTAAAAGTTCAACCTACAATAATATCTTCAGAATCAAGTATTTAAAAAAAAAGGACACTGTTCTAAGATAACAAGCTGGCTTACACATGCAATCAAGGGGAAGGGGGTTTGGCTTAGTAAACTAACGAAGACTATGAAATCAGTAAAACAGACGAGCTCATGGAAACAAGACACAGTTTCAGTTCGTGAGAAGCAAAAGAGTACCAAGACATAACAGTTTATGACGAGACCCAAAAAGGCCCACACCTAAGACAAGAATAATCCCAACTACTAATATGTATTAGGGCAGATAATTATACACAAATAAATAATTAAGGTTTTAATAGGTTTTCTTTCAAAAATATCCACTATATAAATAATCCCATCTGAAAGAGGTAACCCATTTGCATGAAAGAATTACTTATATAAAAAAAAGATTAACTACCGTCTGTAATTCTTCATGAGGTAATAGGGGGCGGTTGGGCCGATAAGTATAGTTCTGCCGCTTTGCCCAAATCCAGAACCGCTGTAGCTCAACCGGGACACCAAATTCTTTGGCCACCTCTTCCTACATGAGGATAAATTTTAAACAGGGTTATAAGTACAAGTACACAAGAAGCTAGATAACCAGATACAACTGGAAATTTCCCATCAAAAACAACATTTATCAAAAAAAACTTGAACAAATTAGATTCCGAACGATAGCAGAGATTTTTCACATGAGAATCCTGAATCTCTGATAACTATTCTTCTGATCCGAGATAGATTTTAAGTTACCAAAAAGAACTTTCTTCGCAATACACGTCTTCTGCCGAAGATTGAAAAACAACACATTTTGGATTAAATAGGAAGAGAGCCTACCTTAAATAGTTGAAAGGGGGTCTGTTTCTGAATTCGGAAACTCTTAACTTTTTCATGATCAACAAGATCAAAGTATTTATTCTTTCCAATTTGCTCAGTAATGTCTTCATCTCTTGCGACCTGTAAAAAAAGCATAAATTGCATTAGTAACATCAGTATCAAATCTATACCAGAACTAGATCAGGTTAGAACAAATTTTTAGACCCAATTTAAGAAAAGTAGAAAACCTTGATTGTCGTGAAAAGGTGAGCTTGAGCCTTGTATTTTTTTTTATCTTCCTTTTCTTCTTGTTCTTTTTTCAGCCTCACCTGTCAAGAGCATGTTAAACACATTCAGGACAGATACGGAGAGAAAGAAAAAAGTGTATAACTGAATTTCTTACCTGTAAATGTTCTGCGATGTCTTTTTCATCAACGTTGCATATTATTTTATCCTTATCGCTTTCACGGATACTTTTCTCTTCCTTTTCTTCTTTTTCTTTTTTCAGCCTCACCTGTCAGACCATGTTAAAGTCATTCAGGTAAAACCAAGACAGATAAGCAGAGGAAAAAGCGTGTAAATGAATTTTACCCGTAAATGTTCTGCAATGTCTTTTTCATCAACGTTGCAGATTATTTTATCCTTGTCGCTTTCCCGAATATAAACAAGCATGTACGCGTTCGAGTATTTTGTGAATTTAAAAGGTGGGTTATTGAAACCGGGATTATTCTGCGGCAACTGCAGAGAAACCAAATTTGACAGTGCATGAACTGAGAAAAATAACACTTACAAAGCAAATATATAAATAAAACCTAGAAAGAGAGCGCTACCTCTTCTTCACCACCATATTGCTCTTCCAGCGCTCTTTTCACATCTTCCTTCGTCACCCGTTCATCATCAAATTTATACCTGAAAAAGTTAGAAGTTTAGGTAGTCTACAAGTAAAGCACGGAGCAACAAGTTCATTAGTGTCATCTTGAACCAAACCAAAAACCACAGAAAAAAAAATGCAAAAATTATCATTTCAACGTATAAATTGAGAGACGAGGGACACAAACAAAGATCACTTATACAGTTAATCTCAATTCTCAAGTATGAAACTATTATCACTACATATAAGTGTAGAGATGTGGACAGAAAACTCAAAGAAATCTAATAACATGTCAATCAAGTATCTCAAGACATGGCTTCAACCTTGCTAGCCTAGATGATGAACAAACTAGTTATCAATTAAACTGCTACAAGCGTTACAATACACAAAATTAATTTAGCATAAAAGAGATGGGGAGGTGGGGACATTAGAAGGATACATACCACTGGTCTGAGAGAGTTGGCCTAATAAAAGCATAATAGTGGCCTCCATGCACTCCACCACTATGAACTAAGACACTGCACACAAATGAGAACAGTTCAAGCAAGCACATCAGGCAGGTAACACGAACAATAACTACAACATAATTCATGTGTTTAACGATCATAAAAGAAATTTAAATGACCATATAATAAGGAAATCTAAGCTCCAACAACCAGACTCCCTGAGAAGGAAAACCTAGCAGAGAATCAAAAGAACTTGATACTTGAAGAAAACATCCTATCATATTTATGAATAGCTCTGTTTGAATCTACTGTAACTCAAGTTATAAAAGCTAAGATACAACTGAAATATATACCTGTGGAGTGTGTATAGATTACGGACACTCTTGTCAGCATCAGGGGATAAATACTTTCTATTATCTCTGTCAAGATCCAGTTCAAGAGGAAACTCATATCGATCATTTATCTGTAAATAGAGCTATGTCAGAACCTAAAGACTGATTTTATCATAGTAGTGAATAGAGTCACACAGTCAGCACTATTACATACTGAGTTGCTGACTATGTTGGTTTAGAGGAACTTCAAATACTAACCTTCACCATTGTGTCTCGCATAAAATCATATTCAAACCTCTTGAGCTGAAGTTGAAGTACGGGTGGAAATTCTATAAACAGAACACCCTTTTTTGCATCCTGAAAACAAGAAATTGTTCAAATATAGGATATAAGTGGACTAAGTAACTATGAATCAAATACAATTTTACTCAAGTTCAAACAATGGTAGTTCATAGCTTTCTACAAATTCCTAACATAGTTTGCTTGATAGCATGCAGACGCATACAAATCCTACACCATACAATATACAGACAAATAGATATATGGGTACTCAAATAAGGACTTTATCAATCACTCAACATTCTCCAGAACCAAAATATGAAAAGGAACGAAAGAATACAGCTTTGACAACATAGAAATGAAAAGCGAAAAGACAGCCAACCTGTAAATCATGTCCTTCTGCATGGTATTTGTTGTCACCTTCAAGGCGTTCAACTTCAACATACTTGTCAAAAGATTCATATACATCTTTGCAGCCTTTAACATCAAGCTGGAGGTCTACCAAATAGACAAAAGTACACGGATTTGGAGTTAATTTATTAAATTATATTAGCTTCTGAAAAAATAAGAAGCCAGGACATAGGTTACTGTTCAAAATTACATACCATAGAATGATTCTTTCCGTGTAGATTTGTAATCTACATTGATGCACTCTATGTAATTCATGTGGTGACCCTCGAATAACTTCTGTATTGTTCCCTCCACAACAGTTCCCTTCAAAAAGCAAAAAATAAATAAAATTAAACACACAAATCACTAACTGAGAATGGGAGAATCAAGAAAGGCCACACAGAAGAAGACATACCTTCATTTTGTCCTCAAGCTTTTCACAGAGAACTCGGTTGAGTTCTTGAACATCATGTTGCATGAACGAATCATATGTATCCCAACCAAACGACTTGGTCAGCTCCTTTGTCGCTACACTGGTGTCATTATATTGAAGCTTGTAAAACAAACTCTGGAGCGCCAATGGGATACTCGCCGTAGGTGCATCATTCTCAGTTGTTGGCATGTGGTAAACAGCCTACAAGAGAAGTGCATAATTCAGATGTCCTTATCTAGAATTTGAAGAAATAGCGATTTAGCAAATTAAAAAGAAAAAAACAAGACATGCATCCCACCTTTCTGAAATAAGGTATGTGGTATAACGTTTGCAGGAGAGAATTCATGTAACAGGTAGCACCTTGGTTCTTTAGTCCAACAAAACCAGTCTCTTTTTTTGAGTCATATGACCAGTAATCAAGGACCTTCCGCACAGCAACTTCAGCTTCAATTACAACAGTATCATTCACTAAATATCCACGAGTGGGATCATAAAGCTCGCTGAGAGGCATGAATGATGTAAACCCCCAGTCGCTTTCTCTTGAATTGAATTGATGCTGACTCTCTGCAACAATACAAAAGAAACAAATTACAGTGAAAACTGCATCTACTTATCAGAACAGCTGGTAACCAGAAATTTAAAGTAGCAACGTTACTGGCTGTTGAGAAAGTTCAAAGACGTGCATAATCCACATAGTGATCATTAACCATGCTCACTTCAACTTTCAGGTAAAGCATGGTCAATGTTAAAGAAAACAGTAGCTTGACTCCATCCTAAGGTCTAGCATATACTCTTTTTACAAATCGTAACACACTTAGTTTCGAGAAACTAAAAACTTAGCCAGTCCTCGCTCATTTAACGCATGCAGTAAGAGTGCTAACAAAACTAATCAAAGAAGATACCTTTTCTGATGGAATAGCTGCTGTTGATTTGATTAACTATAGCCAGGCCGAACTGCGAAAATCTGCTCCACCCGTAGGGCAAATTCGCAGCGTCAGCAACATCCAAGTACATGGACAAATTGTCAACATTGTTTCCTTTGGGAAAAATCAATACTCTCCTGCAATGGAAAACATCAGCTCACACAATGTCAGTCAACAAGAAGAAAAAAAAAACGCACTCCATGATATCAATTGCAAAAATCACATCGAAGAAGCTATTACCATTTATACCCTCCAACAACAAATACATCAGAGTAATGCTTCCTGGTGTTCAGCCTAGTGAAACCTGGTATAGTCCACGTGTACTTCATAGTGGGAGGCTCCTCCACTGGAGGATTCTCCACAGCGGCAGCAGCAGCAGCAGCAGCAGCCTCAGGTTGAGCAACTACAAATGCATCAAGAGAACTGTTAACAAAATCCCTAGCAAACAGTGAAACATCATCATCCACCCTTCAGCACTATCCACACAAGCGATATAGCATCTGAACCATCCAATCAAAGAAGCAAAGAGATGATACTACAGCAAGCTGATCGAATTCAGTTAAACACGAGAACCTTACCTTCCATGGGCTGAGGTCCCTCGACCACATCAGAATGCGGAACGAGCATTTCCTCGTCCTCTTGCTGCTGCAAAAACAAAAAAAATCGAAATAAGAGTAATCAGAACGTCAAAACAGAAGCCGCAATGGTCAAATACACAAAATCACAGTATCTTCTAGATGATTCTACAGCTTTGAGAAGCCAAAAACATATCCAAGGAAGCAAAACCCTAATTGATCAGCCAAGCAATCAAGATTCAAAACCAAGCAGGCTCAGGTGAAAAATACGCTACGGGGACCTACGAACTTAGACTACAAATTGACACAAGAGTCTAAACGGAGATTACATCAAGCGGCGTTGGAGTCACCATAATGAGCGATTGACGGGTGGGATCGAGAGCGCCGAACTGAGAAAACAAATAAAAAATATCAAAGGGAGAAGAAGAACAGAGAAACTTGCAGAGAAGATCAATCTCCTGCTCTCTCGCTTTTAAAAGGGGTGATTAAGATATTTTCACAAACTTAAGGTTTGTAATGTAAATTAAAAATTGTTGTGGGGTTCATAGTTTTAAGTTCCCATGTTCTTCAGTGAAACGTAAACAGGCTAATGGGAACGCGACACTTTATGGCTCTTAAGATGCTATGACCCAGTTAAAACTCTCCACGTGGACTGACCGTTACGTGACGGTGTGGGAAATCTTTGGTGAAGCCTTTTTGGGCTAAAATGTCTTAAAATTTTACTAAATTTTGATCCCCGTGCGAGATTTGTTTCCTTTAAAAATTAAATCAAGAAGTTAAAATATTTGTTAATTATTAACTTATGTGTTTAATATTTGATAACTAATATTTTTTAATTGTGTTAATCTTTTATGTTTTACAAATTTTTATTGGTTTGAGACATAATTTACAAACCTTTATTTTTATAGTCATACAAAGTAATTCGGAGTTGGGTTTTTATAAAAAGTTCCTTGTATTCATATTTTTAGTTTATTGTAATCTATTATATTTACACAGATAATACCAAATATCTTTTTTATAGCATTTTTGAAAATGTGATTAAAAGAAATATAAAGAAAAATTAATGTTTGAAGATTATAGAGGCAATAAACGTTGATGGAGCAAGTGGACAACGTATTGAATCTTCTAGTTTTGACCCATCTTCAGATAAAAAGGGAAAAAAATTTATAGTTAAAAGTATTCTTGAATTTTCTATAAATCATTTTTTCATTGCCTTGTAGGAAAAAGTTGGGTGTCACCTTGAGAGAGATGTAGCTTGGGTGTCACCTTGAGAGATATATAGCTTTCCTGCGAATTGTAAGCTTCGTTTCTTCTTGCTTCCTAAGAAACTCTATCTAATATCTTAGCAAATGTCACTGGTATCGTTCGCTAAAAATGTTGAAAATGTTAGCATCAATAAGAGATTGAAAGGCTTACAGATTAGTTTTGATTGATTATTAACTCATGAACTTTAAATTGCTACATTGCTGACATGGACCCGGTGGACCAAACCTAGGTTTGAAATTTTTTTGGAAAGTTAAGGTTATTCTTTCCACAGGTTGCATGTATCTTTGTTCTTACATAGAATTATAAAAATATCAGAAAACCATTGATCGTTAATAATAACCTAACGTTTTTTAAAACATAAGATATGTCTTACATTATGATCTCTCTTAACTCTCGGCATATTGAGCATTGCAATGCTTCCAGGTATGAATGACCTTTGCTTGAATCTACTCGTCTCTTTTTGATGTATTTATAGAATTATATTTCATCGTGTATAAAGTTATTAAATGAAGAATATATTATTTGGAGATATACACGGTTAGTTTTGGAAATTCCTAGATTATTGGTGTGATCAAATCTTTTAAAATTTCCTAAAAATCGACTTGTTAAATGAAGAAAATATATAGGGAATATGATCGATTAGTTTTAGGAGTTTTATGATTATACTCGTGATAAAATACTTTTTAAATTAACTAAACCGTTTAGTTAATAGATTCACAAAAATATAGGGATTGAAATCTGTTTCACTCCCTTATAACTTTCCTCTGTTTCAACTTTCTAAAATTCGATAACCAATGAATTAAATAGGATTAATTGTGTAGTTAATGACATATATTGTTGTCGAAGTATTTGGAATTTCCTATATTTTTGTTAAGAATTGTTATGATCACTTTGATGAAAATCAAGATTTTTCTAAAATGAATTTAATTATAGATGAGAAATTAAAAAGACAATGACATAGCCTTTGTAAATAACTTGAAAAACTAAGCGCATAATCCTATTAGGGATTTTGCTTTAATAGTATAGATTTTGACTCTATTCTTATTAAGGTTTAAAATAAGGTATTTAGAAATAGAAATTTCATATATTTTAGGAAAATACATAAAGTAATTTAATAATTGGATTTGACATTGCTTAAAACGTGAATTATTATATACTAAAAATAGTATAAATACACATCCACCTTCATTTATAAGTTTTACATTTTTTTACTAAAGAATCCTAACTTTTATTTGTCAGTTGACATAATGATATTTATCAAAACAAGTTATATCCATTACTTAAGATTTTCAAATTGAAACATATTTTGCTAAAAGTATATTTATCAAAACACTGCAGTCCCAGTGTTATGTCACATGATAAGCCTCCACGTCCATGTAATAAGAGTTTTCTATTCTTATAAATATTCTTTGCTCCATAAAAGAAATCCAACAATCCAGACCGAAACCAAAGAAAAATAAGAATAGTAGATACACAGTTCTTAGGTTTTTTTTTATCAAACCTACTTTCATTCAAACTTAAAAGAGTTTAACTCCACTAGTGGAGGATACAACAAAGCTACAAGGAGCCAAAGAAACTAAAGCACAGACCAATATACTGGACAAGCAAATGGTAAAACTTAAACAACAAGTACTCAAACAAAGACTTGATAAAGGTGATATCACACGTTCAACCACCGTTGTCTCCGAGAAAGGCAAGTCAAACAAAAAGACTTCTTCAAATTGACATTCCTGATCGAAACAATAAATGGGAGGGATAAAAGCCTCCATGGTCAATGAGGTCAGACAGTTAACACCATCAAAACGAGAGACGATAGACATCTTCGCTTCTACTATAAACAGAACCATCTTCAACACAATGCTCCCTATAACAATTTCACTTATAACAATTGATAGATGTGGGAGGAAGAAACACTCCTTAAAGGAGTAGGGAGGGCAAAGAGAGCCCAAACAAACCAGATTTGCTGAAAGGATACACAACTTCAGAACTTTCACTCCAAATTGCCACACGAGGAGAGAATGGCATGTCATTTCAAAAGCCATTAGAGCAAAGGTGGCAGTAAACCTGCATACTGCAGTAAAAGGACAACATCTGCATACTGCAGTAATGGACCACACATAGACCACAAAGGTACCAACAAATGCCACAATAGCATAACCAAATGCAACCGAAACAGTTAACGGAAAATCTCAGATCCAATAAGACCAGCTCTACCAACACATCGATAATCCAATCACACTCGGAAGCGTAGGGTAAAGAGTCTGAGCTTACTTGGTATAGGGGAGTAAGTACAAAGACTGTTCCATCCGGGAAGAACAAATCTTTACCTGAGGCTAGCCCACCATCTGAAATCGTCAAGCATAACTTTGGATCTGAGAACTTATGGGGAAAGCCAACGGTGGCCCAGAGATCGTACAACTGAAGAAACCCCATGAATGATAGAATATCAGGAGGAGGGTCAGGAGGAACCGGAGGATCTGGAGGATTTGACCGGAGAGCAAACTTAAAACTCAAATCTGGCGGATCTGAGGGAGGGCGTGGAAAGGAAGCTAGACCAGCTACCAGCGACGCCATGGACGGAGAGGAGGAGAGTGAAGACGAATAAGCTTCTCGTTGATACGCGTGAGGCGAGACCAACGGCGGCGAAAGGGTGGTGAAACCCTAATCACCTTTGCTATCGTCCTTTCCTAGAGAGTGTTTTTTTTATCAATTCTACACAGTTCTTAGACCATGGTTATCGGTAAAACTCCAAATGATGTCCTTAAGAATTTTTTTTTTTTCTATATAAAAAAAAAACCAATCGCGAGCCGCCACGTGTCGGTGGGGCCCGCAAACAGTGCAAAAACTCCCCAAAGACCGATCTTTATTTCGTGATTTTTGGGACTGGTTTTTAAAATTTTTGTGGGATCCACGCGTCAGTGGAGTCCACAAACAGTTCAAAAACCTCTTTTAGAAACCAGCGATATTTATGATCTTAGTTTATTCGATAATATCAGCTAATTATGAATTTTTGACATAGATTTTGTGAACTTTGCGATATGGTTTTAAGTTTTAACCAAGTGTGTGTTTCTATATGAATAAAAACTTATGTCGGTTTTCACTTTGAAATGTTGTTTTATTATCAGTTATCACCAATAATTTCTCTAAATACTCTTTGCGCTCGTCCTCTCTTAATTGATCTACAAGCTTGTTATTATATAAACTCCTATTCATTTTTTTCAGTATTCCAATGATATTTCAGTTGTATTGTCTTCTTCATATTCTTACAATGGTGATGATGAAATCGACAAGTATGCTAGTCATGGCGTTTTGTTCCCAGTCCGTTGTTTTGTATTGGGCTATTATTGGCATAGACTTTAACTTCAGCGATGATGCCAATGAACTATCACAAACATTGATGTAACTACATTTTGCTTCATCAGTATGTACTTTAACTATTTCATGGTCATTTATGAAAATGTTAAGGCTATTATTTCATGGTGGTAGGAGATATGGCTGACAGACTTTTAAAGCATACTCGTACATATTTAAACTGTTTCGTTTTAATCCATTAGTGGCTCTTCCTTACCATCCTTTTAGTGTGTGATCATGGACATGAAAGTATTGGCCTGAATGTAGAAAAATCAATGTGTTAAATTGAACAAAAACGAATAAATCTATAAACATAAGTCTTGTAAATAACTAAAGTTTTATCCCAAATGAATGAACCTCGAGAATCTTTGGTTCGTGAGGTGTGGTTTGGTTGTTTGATTACCTTCATTTAGTGTAATTGTCTTAACATACTAATCATTTTAACTACAAAAATCACAAAAACTTAGCGCAGCAGTTATCAAAACAAAAGATAATAGTAACAACTACGTGGAGTCTTATTGACCAAATAGGCGCCCAACCATTCGGATTTCATGGTTGTAGTATAAACTTTTCGGTTTTGGTGTTGAGCTAAAACGATTGTTCTTGACTACATCGTGTATGAGAGATATCAAATCCCGTGATCCGAAGAACTGAGTTGACTGCTTAAATCTAGTGGATATAATTATTAAGTCCGATTAACTGGTCGGATTTTACGGGATAATTTTAAAAGTGTGAATTTGATTTATAACGTCGTGAGCAGATATCCATACAGATTCACAAGCAAAAAAATTAAGATAAAAAGTATAGTATTGTTTCATGTAAACTACACATAGTTATGGAACTCTTTTAGTCCGGTAGTTTGATTAAGGGTTCATCAATGCTTTTACACTATGGGTATGGATTTCGAACCCAGAAAAAACGGATACGCAAATTAATGGAAAAAGATTTACAAGAAATTTGAAAATGATATTTCTACCAATTAAAAATTGGTTTAACATGTGGACAGTTAACAGAAAATTAAAAGTTTTTTTATCACTTATGCATTTACTGGCCACTTTTATTTCATGTGGTTGGACTAGAAGCTTCTTTCTTTTCCCGGGAAAATGACTACAAACTTTTTATGTTATCTTCAAATCATCTTACTTTCTTGCTTTTCCTATCCTTGGACTTTGTCATCGAAGCCTCACGTTTCAGCTAATTCGTGATATAGTGATTCTAACTAAAATATAATCTCAAAGCATCGCAAGTGTTCTATCTTAGAACTACAAATCAAGTATCAAGTGAACAAATGGATCCGAGCGAATGAGAACACAATTTTGGGTCACTTAAAAAATTCCAAAAACAATAAATTACGAAAAGTTAACGTTCTTCGATCTCTTCAAGTTCAACTAAATCTCTTTTCTTCCTGCTTCTCTTTTCTTCTTCTTTATGTTGAGTGGCGTTTAAAACAAAAGTAAAAGGATCAAGATAGAGAGAGCCACGATCAAAGCAAAATCATAAGCGAACAAACAATTACAAACCACTAAAACATCTCGTACGCAACTCCTTTTTGATCAACCTAGCTTTAACAAATAAAACAATAAATAAAGGTATGTCTATCTTATTGCACGTTACAATCTGAACCATGCATGCACGTGTCCGTCGCATTTCAAGACGTATCATCCTTTACATGCAATATATAAAGCATTGCAAATGAAACAGTTTGTCACACAATAATTTCATTAAAAATATTTTAAAAAAAAAATCAATGGCGGAGGATCAAGCAACGGCAGCGATGGAAACATCGAAGGTGGAGGAGAAGCAGCCAGAGACAAAAGAGGCTGAAGCACCGGGAGTGACGACGACAAAAAGGATCATCGTTGCAATCGACGAGAGCGATTCGAGCTTCTACGCTCTTCAATGGGTCATTGACCATTTCTCTACCCTATTAATGACCACTGAGGGGGCTGAAGCGGAAGGTGGGTTGCTCACGGTGGTTCATGTTCAACCTACGTTCCATCACTTTGCTCCTTTTCCGGCTGGACCCGGCGCAACAGGTCCGGTCCATTGATCTATCTTTCTGGTTTCGTTCTTTAGTTATAATTGTTGGTCTATACTGGGGAATGGAGATGAATGACTCTTTGCCTAAGAAACACACACACAACGGTCTAGTTCGCATTCATATAAAAACTACATCTTAATCTAAAAACTAAAATGAATAATTTATGTTGAAATAGTTAGTGTATGTACACATAAATTAATATGTTTGGACTCAACTATAATCTGTTCGACTTTAATTTCTGACCAGTCGAGAAAATAAAATGAAATAATTTAGTATAGGGACAACAAAATTATTTGACATTTTATTATATGATATGGCGAATAACTTGGTTCTGTGAAACGGATGTACATATAGCAGCTGTGTACCCACCTTCGTTGATGATAGAGTCGGTGAAGAAAACAAAACAGGAGACCTCTGCAGCGCTTGTCTTGCGTGCACTTCAAATGTGCCGAGCCAAACAGGTTACACCTCATTTTTAGTTTTATACTTCTATATATAATTTTATTAGTTCTTTATAGCTTCTAAGCCAAACAGGTTACACTTCAAATTGGTATATTTTCATAACCATGTTCAATAACACTAACACATGTTGATGAGCATATTTCACTAAGTGGATTTCGTTATTCGGCAGAAAATGAAGTTATATACAAGTCTTGTGTGATATTCGCAGATACGTTCTGAAACTCTGGTGTTTGAAGGCAAAGCAAAGGAAATAATTTGCCAGGCGGTGGAGCAAATGCACGTTGATCTTCTTGTCGTCGGTAGTCGTGGCCTTGGCAAGATCCGAAGGTATAATACATATTTTCACATATTTACATTCTTTTAAACCAATTTCAAAATTTCGGACTGATATTTCAATTTTTTTCGTTGTGCGTTTTGGAAGAGCGTTAATTGGGAGCGTTAGCGATTACTGTGCTCATCACGCTAACTGCCCCATCCTTATTGTGAAGCCACCAAAGGAGATTACTAGTTAATCAAAACAAGTTCTACGTGTTTGGGTAAATCTTATGAAGAGTATGTGTCGTTCCTACGTGTGTGTGCGTGTGTTTGAATATATTTAAACTTGGATCGATCATCAAGAATTCAAGATGCGTTTCTGTGTGTTTGAAAAGTAATGGCAATATATGAATAGAGTCGAATAATGAAACGAAGTAACTTGTAGTTTTTCGCTTGTGTGCACCTATTATTGTATATTTTCCTTGTAATCATATTGAACTCTTCAAGATTATAATTACCCAAGAATTTCGTTCTCATTTTAAATAAACCATGTGAAAATCAGCATGTTGTAAATCACATATTTATTGAAAAACAATCTGGTGTAGGAAGGAACAATTTGAGAATCAACGGACGTACTACATTTGAAAACGACTTAAAAATAGAAGTTTAAATTCCTTTTAATCACTTGAAGCATTCAAAATTTATCTATTCAAAGTAGTTCAGAGGAAATAAAACAACAGAGCGAAACATCTTAAAACATATTCCAGAAAATCTAGTGCCAAACAAAACATATCTTCTTTGATAAGACTGTAAAACTCAGGGCACAAGGAAAATCCTTAACGATTGGCCTTGGCAACTCTTTCAATCTCATCCTTCTTCTTGATGGCATAGCTGCAGGAGATAACAGAGTTTATCATTAGCCTGACTAATGAACAATACTTCAAGAGATTCAATGATAAGAGTGTGTTGTACCTGTTGGACGAGCCCTTGGCAGCGTTGATCAATTCATCAGCAAGGCACTCGGCAATAGTCTTGATGTTCCTGAAAGCAGCCTCACGAGCACCGGTGGTAAGCAAGAAGATCGCCTGGTTTACACGTCTTAGAGGGGAGATATCAACCGCTTGTCTCCTAACAACACCAGCAGATCCAATCCTCGTAGCATCTTCACGCGGACCACTGCATTCAACCAACAAACAAAGCAAATTAGAAAAATTGCAAGACTGTTGCAACGAATATTAAACCATTAATAAGCCTTTTGTACCTGTTGACAATGGCATCGATGATGACCTGAATGGGGTTGGCATCAGTCAAGAGGTGGATGATTTCCATGGCGTGCTTGATGATTCTCACAGCCATCAGCTTCTTACCGTTGTTTCTTCCGTGCATCATGAGAGAGTTCGTGAGCCTCTCAACGATGGGGCACTGAGCCTTCCTGAATCTCTTCACAGAGTATCTTCCGGCTGTGTGGGGAACAAAGGTGGCGTGTTTGGCTGCCTGAACTCCAATGTAGTCAACAAGACTGATGTCTGTGACCTACAAGATAATAAATATACCAAAAACAAACACTTCAGATCTCACGAACACAAAAATGAAATCTTTATTTTAATAAAACCAAAAGAATGTAGCAGAAGTCAACGTAACGATACTAAGCAACTGAACACAATGAGAATAATATATATTACCAAGCAATGGAAGATAAGACTTGGACGATTGTAAACACTGGAAAGTATTACAATTTGATCTTAAACTTATAGACTAAAGTTAAATGTGATTGTTATAAAGACAAAACAGTTGTAATAACCATCTAATCTAAAGAATGTAGTAGAAGTCAACGTAACGATACAAAGTGTTACAACCAGAACAAGAGCACAAGGTTATAACAAGCAATGCAACATAAAACTTTGAGGTATGAAAGATAAAAACTGAAAACAAGAACAGCACTGTGAACATTGACAGGTATTACAATTTGGTAATACTAAAGCTAATGTGATTGTGATAAAGACAAAATAGTTGTAATAACCATCAAATCTAAAGAGAAACTTGCTTATCAAGAAAGGCTAGATTAGATTCCAACTAAGTCCTGCTACATACGAAACGAAGATGCGAGCAAATGAAACGGTGAGGAAGTTATACCGAGACGTCGTCATAGGTCCAGCGGTTGAAGAGCTTGACCTCGTTGGTGAGCTGCTGCTGAATCTCGGCGTCGATTTCTACGGCGGCGGCCATGGCTGTATGAGAAACAGAGTATGAGTAAAAACCAACAGATAGTAGAAGAGAGCAAGCGAGAGAGAGAGAGATTGGAGAAAGAGGATCACCTGAGATCGTTGAAGCGGTTGCGCTGGGTGAGAGTGACGGCAGAGAGTGAGACGAAAAACGCTTCAAGAGGACGGACGAAAACCCTAAGAGACAAATTTATATACAGATGTGAGATTAGGGTTTTGGGCTCTATTGAAGAGCTGTCATAATGGGCTTATCCAGTTGAGAACCGGGTTAATGTGTTCCACGGTTTTTTTTTGTGTGGTCTGTCTAGCTGGTTAACTTACAGGACTATTGTAATTAAAAAATAAATAAATACCAATTATTTTATATATGTAAATAATACATTAGCATGGTAGTTTTGTTGTTTTTCTTAGAATGAAAAACACAAACTATTATTTAACACCGTTGATCAGTTTTGAATTCATAGATTTATGTTGAAAATCTATTCTTTGAATTGGTTAAAGAATTATTATTGCAAAGACATCAAAATTCAAAAGGAGCAATCCTTAGTATGGTTTATTGGTTGTTGTATTTTAATGGATTTGAAAATCCGAACTAAATCTAGTGTTATTGGTTCTATGATTTTCAAATCTGTATTAAAATCATGTGTTATTGGTTTAATAATTCATAAATTCTATATCAAATCAAGTGTTGTTCAATCGTACGGATTTACTAATATATTTGATTTAATAATGGATTTGAATGGATTTGAATGAATTTTTTAGTTAAAAATACAAAGACTCAAATCCGAAGGAAAACCTCCGGATTTGCATATTTTACTTGGATTTATAAATACTATATGGAATTCTAAATCAATCAAAATATATAAACCAATAACACCTCCTTAGTATCTACATGAACAAATTGATTTTGACTCCAAGCTACAAAGAAGAAGAAGAGAGGTAAACAGAGAAAACTGCAAATGTTCACCATGAAAGCTAGAAAAAAGGGAATAACAGATACTCTGCGTAAAAGAGATTCCATATAAACCGGTAATATCCTGCTATAGCTCCCTGCAATGATAAAGAAAGTTTTTATATATCATTAGATACACACCAAATTGATCATATTTATTTACGTCATCATCTTCTGATATCATTTCATGATAAGAAGTTTATGTTTTGCAGAAGTGTTTTTTTACCTTTGTGTAGTTTGCTTTTTCTAGCACCCATGTCTACAAAAAGAAGAACATCATTGATATTAGAAAGTCATGAGACTGATGAATATGACAGTGAAATAAAACATATAGTTATGAAGTTTTTTGGGACATTTTCTCAGTTTGACCATACTTTTTTTTTTTTTAAGTCTGACCATACTTGTAAGCTATGTTAGAGTATCTTGGGATATGCATTACCTGGAAAATCAAGCATGAAGCCAAGATCATATGTGCAGGAATCATCAAGCTACCTCTAAAAACCTGTCAAATGTTTAAAGCATGGACGGGTGTTGTTTCAAAGCTGAATACCGAGCAAGTGATAGTATTCAAGCAAAAACGCGTGGAAACAGATTCTCATGCTAATGAATGTAGTGATGTGTTCACCTGAGGCATGTAGAAAGCTAGTGATATGGCAGAAATATAGTTAACTAGAAGAAGTCCAGAACCGAGGAATGCAATGTTCCTCACTCCAAGCTTTGTTGCTAGTGTTGATATTTGGAACCTATTCAACATTTAATCGAAAAGAATGATTGATAAGAGGCGGCTAGGACTTAGTAATAGAATCTCCTCTGCTATGAGATGCTGAGTATATATGCAATGCTACATGTGCAATTTACTTACTTGCGATCTCCTTCAACATCAGGAAGATCTTTCGTAATAGCAATGACCAGTGCAAACAGTGTCACAAAAGACGTGATGAAAGCCACAGGTGCACTGCACATACCGAATAGAAAGTTGAGTATTACACATATATATATATATATATGCTCCATTATCTTGTATTGAAGACAAGGAAAAACTGGTTAACCACAAGTTTTGAAGCTGTATTGACCTATTTATCAAATGTTGTGCATATGATTACTAACCTCCACTGAAACGAAAGTCCAAGAGCAGCTCTAGTAGCATGGTACACACCAAAATTAAGAAGAAATCCTCGTACCTGAAAAGAAAATGTCGATACAAAAGACATGTTACTAAATGCCATTTCAAAGTTCCCATGGTGATAACTTATCAGACGACACAGAAGCATAAAAACAGCTCCCTACCGTGGCAATAATAAGAAACGCTGCAACTGGAAATCTCTTCATTCTAAATGGTGGAACAGAATAGATGGTCCCCAGAAAAAGACCAAGAGAGTATAGGCATGTAATGAATGGACCAAAGTTGAATCCAACAACTGTTAGCCCTGCAATTGCGAAAAATATCACCAATAACCACGCAGACTGCACTGAGAGATCTCCTGCTGCTATTGGCAAGTACGGTTTGTTCACTCTACAAAACAAAACACTTCCAACTTCAAACAAAAGTACTTTGGATGTAATCATCATATGCGACATAGTGATGTTACATACTTGTCAATGCCAATGTCGTAGATCTGATTGATGCCAACTATATAACCATTCCCACATATAAGAGCAAGAAGACCTGAAAGCGCCTTGAGTACGAGGCTCCATTTGATGAGATGAGTGTTCTCCATCAAAGCTCTTGCCACCAAGGCACTGCCATTATAATTTACAGTCAACCAAAAAGAAACATGAAGCCATTTAAATAAATCAGTATTGCAACAACATATACTAACGTGGATCCTAAAGCTGTTCCGCGGATGGTATGTGGCCTAAGAAATCTCCAGCAAGCGTTCTGGAAACGCGCAAGTCTATCAAGAACTGGATCGGAACCAGCAGCACCTACTTGAGAACTTGCCTGATTTGAAACGCACAAGTAAAACGTCACTCAACACTATATATATACTATTACAGATAAGAAACATAAGATGTTTGTTCAAATGAATGAATGGCATTTTCCACTGGAACAGATTGAAAAAGATTCTGTTCCAGACAAAGTATATTCCAACTAAACTTGACTAAAAGTCAACGCAATGGCTAACATGCTTGTTAACGAACGAGAAACCTAGAACGAAACCATACCCTGATTGAGATTTTTCTGTAGTTAGTTGAAACAAACTTCGACCGCATACAAGAACTTGATAAGCTCGTGAAGTCAGCATCTTTAGACCGGCTTAGAAGCTTCCCACCTAAATGCACAGAAGGCCGGTAATGATGAGAAGAAGCTGCTAAGAAACGAGGTGATGAAGAGGAGAACCGAAGACAGGGTGAATGTGAGATCGAGAGCTCCATTGATGCCACTAGCCACACAAAAAAAAAAAACTCTCACTCTGCCACTTGCTGTTACGACCAAACCATTAAAGAGATTGCATTTTGCAATCCGGTTCCTCTACTCTTGAAATCTTTTCATTAATGGCTACAGTTTTTAATTGATGTAAAAAAATTAAATCATAATCAATTGATGAAGTAAATACAAAACTGGATTACATCTGATGACTTAAAAGTTAAAACAATAATGAAAGATAAAACATAAAAAAATTTGTTAAGAGGGGGAAAGAAAACACACTTCATGTTAAGGTTTGGTTGGTCTCTTAAGAGATGTCAAGAAAAATTTGGTTCGGTTTCAGCTTGTGCTTTAGAGAAACCTTCTGAGCTCTTTGACAATGCTTCAGCCTCATCAGAAGCACTAGCAGTTAAGCTGCTCGTCTCAGCTCCTTCTTCATTCTCCTCCTTGTCCATGATGACTATTCTTGAGGGAGCTTCCCTTTTGGTTTCATCTGATATCTTCGTCTCTCTATTATTCTCTTCTTCAATCACATCATTGACTTCAGTCTCTACACCTCTGGTTTCATTTGTTCTCGTCTGTTTTGTCTCTGCTCCCTCCTCATTCTCCATGGCTATTCTTGAGGGAACTTCGCTTTTGGTTTCAGCTGATATCTTTGTCTCTTTATTATTCTCTTCTTCAATCACATCATTGACTTCAGTCTCTACACCTTTGGTTTCATTTGTTCTTATCTGTTTTGTCTCTGCTCCCTCTTCATTCTCCTCCTTGTCCATGACTATTCGTGACAGAGCTTCGCTTTCGGTTTTATCTGATATCTTTGTCTCTCTATTATCCTCTTCATCAATCACGTCATTAGTCTTTACACCTCTGGTTTCATTTGTTCTTGTCTCTGGATTCTTTTCCTCTTCCTTATCTTCATCCATGACCACAACTTCTGGAGCTTTGGTTTCAGTTCTCTCCGACAAATCAGCTGCAGAGTTGTTGCTGACTCCTTCTTTGACGAACTCATCCATTTCAAAAAGCTTTTGAGCTTTTGATTCGCCTTCTTCGTTAATATTCTCTGCTATCTCAGCTTCTGAAACTTTCTTCCCAACTTCTTCCACCATTGCATCATCTGCTAAAGCCACCGCTTCTCTTGAAACCACTTCATCTTCTGAAGTTTTCTCTCCCACGGTTTGCTCCAATGAAACAGCTGTCTCTGGTTTCCCTTTGATCTCAGCTTCTTCTAAAACTTTCTTCTCCTTCTTTGGTTTGATCACTAAAGCCCCCAGCTTTGCATCAATCTCCTTGACGAGATTCGTCAGCGCTCTTGCATTCCGAGCTTCAGACAACCGCGTAGACAACTGCAACACACCACAAAAAAAAAGTATCAACCAAAACAGATTCATCCTTAAACCTAAATCTATTTCGCTAATATCCTCACCTGCAGTATCTGCTCAGCTCGGGGTTTGAGATCATCCAAAGACGCTTCTTTATACATACCTTTGAGAACACACATCAAATGAGACCCCACACTATCCAAATAATGCTGCTGAACCTCACACTGACGCACATCATCCAAACAACCAACACCACGAAACGCACAGTTCACAAGCTTCATAGTACACACAGTAATACAATGCCTATCCATCTCACGCCTCATGATACCACCACTCTCCAAACACCCCTGCTCGCACGGAATGATCTTAAACGGGCAAACGGAGTCATGACTCTCCCTCTGATTCGCGCAGAAGACAGCATTACACCCTTCGTTCCCGCAGTCCATCGTCCTATAACCACACCTCAAAACGTGCTCCTCAAGCTCTCCTCGTGTTTGAAACTTCATCTCGCAATGAGAAAGGCCTTTGAAGTCCACGTTCTTGAGCAGCGTCTGAGCTATTCCTTCGATGTGATCATTCAGCCAGAAGCCGCTGACCTCCATCTCCTGAGCGAAGTCGTCGATGTTGTCCTCCCTCCTCTCGCTGAGGAGCCACCCGGAGACGCGGCTGAAGAGGTTCCTCTTGGAGGTGGCGAAGTCGTCGACGAAGTCTGATACGACGTCGTAAGGGTCGTGGGAGGAAGGTTCGATCTCTGACGATGAGGAGAGGAGGATGTGGTCGGCCACGAAGGTCTCGCTTCTGTGGTTTAGGTACTCGATCATTTCTTGTTTGACGTCGGCGGCGACGGAGCCTGGGGTCTTGAAGATGTCTCCGGTGGTGTTGTCGACGCAGGCGGTGGCGAGGCCGGGGAGGAAAGTGAGGGAGATCTTGTGGACGAGTTGTGTGTCGTAGAGATGGCAGTGGAACGAAGGTCCTGCTTCTTTCTGGTTGTTGATTTTGTCAGGATCTGACACTGGTGGATCCATTTTGATGTTATCTCTAACACACACAAGGGTAAACAGAAACTTAACCGATTCAGACAGGACAACGATCAACAGCAACAATCACGATCAGGGCATAAACGAAAGGTTCGAAATTGAGTCGGATTACGAGTGAAATTCAACTGTTGGATTGATAAAACGAACGTGGAACCGAAAAAGGTGAAAACTTTACCTAGAGTTCGTGTCCGAAACAGACAGGGTGTGACACAATCGCTGGGAGAACTAATAGAGCCTGTAATGGAAAACTAATAAAGAGGGAGAACAAAAGTAAGAAGAAATGAGATTGGAGGAAGAGAGGGAGAGACACCTTTGGTTTTGGCGCAATGATCGGTGTGTCGCTCTTCTAAAAAGTCTCTTTTTTTTTTGTAATTGGTTTCTACAACATTTTGTATAACATAGGGTCGTCAATTTGTTGGGCCACCCATGGGCTAACCCATTCCAAACAAATATGGGTGGGTGATGGTCATATCCAAATAATTAATGGTCTATTTGGGTTAAAGACCCACTTTGCCCATGGGTTAATTGGTCCAAACCAAATGAGTGTTGGGCTGGCCCAAAAACTTAATTTCTAAGGTTTAGAGAATTTGGGAAAAAATCAATCAGAAATAATTTTTCCCGATTCTTTTCTTCTCTCTCGCGATTCTTTCTGCAACCAACGATTTTTTCCTCCCAGATTTCTCTTCGTCTACTGTTCTTGTATTCATCAATCCATACGATTCTCTCTTCCCTCCCATCGATTCCCTTCTTCATTTCTCTACAATTTCAGGTATGATTCGATTTTAGCTCTGATCTCGCGATTTCTCTACTTTTTGTGTTGTGGGTGTTGTGGTTTTTGTGGGTTTTGTGGATGATAATCTCGTTTCCATTGTTTCCATTGTTTACTCTAGTTCTGATGATGATGAATCGTTTATTCTTTGAATTTTACAAAGCCAATTATAAAGCTCGCCAATTATTTGAGTCTTCTGTCTCTCTTTTAGTTTGTGGAATTGCTTTTTCTAATTTGCATCCCTCTGTCTCTCTGTATTCAAAGAGCAAGCTTTCTATATCTATGGTGAAATTTTTAGAGAGATAAAAATAGAAAAAAAAAAGGTAGAAAAGCATGTGTCTATTGTATACTTGTTGTGTTTGTGTTTTATATGCTTGATCAAAAAACAACGTCAACTTTCCACCAGCTTGGGGAAGAGATAAACTCAAAATTTGACCAATAAAAAGAAGACGGAGATAAACTCATAATAAAATCTAAGATTAATACTCTCTCTTTCAAATCAATATTTTTTTACTAAATAATTATAACTTTTTTTTTTACATAAAACAGAGAGTTATGAAAAACTGAAGTCTATTGAATTTAATTTACATCACATTTGTATTCAGAAATTTTCAATGACATTAAAAATTGAGTTTAGATTGAGTTTATAAAAATTTTCTATAATTTTTATTTTTTATAAGTATATAAGTTTGTAAATTGAGTTTACAATAATTGATTATGAACAAAATTGAGCTAATTGTTAAAAAGAATAATAATGGGTGGTCTTGGGTTATTTCCAATGGGTATGGACTAACTTGGGCGTGGGTGTTTTTGGGTATGAGTGTTAAATGACCCAACTGTACACACCCATTTGGGTGTGGGCCGCCCAACTTGACATCCCTACATGTGACATACTTTACCTTTTTTAACATACGTTTGTTGCGTATGTTCAAATATGAAATGTCATCGAATTTGGGAGCTAATCTCGGTTTGCTAATAACTGATCGTCGGTAGAGATGTCAAACAGGTTTACCCATACTGTTCCGTCCCGTACCGCAGCGGGTTACAGCGGGCCTGTCCCGCGCGGACTGCGGTTTTCAAAATGTCGGCCCAAACCCGTACCGCAAAATATATAGGCCTTCGTGGGCCATCCCGCAGGACGCCTCTTTATCAAACCGCCTACTACAGTTTCTTTCATGAATGTTCAAGTAAAAGAGTTGTGTAAGAAAGTTGAAGAGAGCTCATTTACCTTCACTAAAGACTTATGAAAATCAAATCCCCAAAACTCCGTTTGTGCTTGCGTTCTTGAGTTATAAGCTTTTTTTTTGTTATCAGCATAAGATTTTGTTGAGTTTGAATCTGATTGAGTTGTTGTCTTTGTAATAATTTGGCTCAAGTGTTGTATGTCTTCATCATACCATCTTTCATTTTAATTCTTTGGATTGCAAAAAAATTCGTGAATCACTTTACCAAATTATACAAGTAACGTGATATACAACTAATTTTTCTCCTAAACAACACCATTGTAACCAAATTTAATTTAAGAAAAACACCACTTCACAGTACTGAAACAAAACCAATCAACTTAAACAAGAAATATCACATTGTAATAAATCAATTCAAAGTTGTGTGTAATAAAAAGAGAAAACCAAATCAAAACATCACTAGAGCTCGAATTGTCATCGCTGGAGCTGGAGTCGTCATCGCCGAAGCTTGAATCATCATCACCGGAACTCGAATCATGCATCATCACCGGAACTCTTTATGTTTTATGGGAGAAAAGTCACAAGAATCGATTTTTTCTCACTCTATTTCTCGTTTTTTTAAGGTAAAATAAGAAATGAAGAAAAAAATGCGGGTCCATGTAATCCCGCATGACCCGTTTCGGCCCATCCCGCAAAAAGTCCAGTCCCGCAAAGACCCGTCCCGCGAAGCCCGCAAATTTGCGGGCCTAGAAAACCTCGTCCCAATACCGTATCGCGACAGTCTTTTACGGGCCAGGCCCAGATACATAGTTGCCATCTCTAATCGTCTGGTTGAGGTTTCACTGACATTTAAAGTTGGAATCTTTTGCTCCCTCTATTGGATAACAATGGGATCTAACTTTAATCTTTCCGGTTTATGATGCTTGTGTCGGTGCTATTATTATCTGTACGAGAGACATAATAGAGGGTGAGAATTGATGATCTGAGCTCTCTGACTTAACAGGTTAGAACCTACTTCACGCCATAGAAGAACTGGTTGTACATTCATACAAAAACCATTATCATGTTAATGACGATTATTAAATAGTACTATATATATTATAAAGTTATTGTCGAACAGTGTTACTGATAAAAAATTAGTCCTTTAATCTGTCGAGAGACAAAGAGAGAGAAGAAAACTAAAAGAAAGCACGACCCTTTTGCCGGTTCCTTTGTGTTATTGAAGATGGCGGCTCCGGAGGATGAATCTTCCGCTCAGTCTCAATCTTCCTCTGCCGCTGCGGCTGCTCCCACTCCTCCTCCTCCTCCTTCCTCCGCCGGGGATCATTACCTCGCTAAGTGCGTCCTCCGCCCCAGCGTCGTTCTCCAGGTTGCTTATGGTTATTTCCGCTCTCGCTCCTCCCGCGACATAGTTTTCGGCAAGGTTAGGCCTTTGCCCCCTCCTTCTTCCTGTAATCAATACTTTTTGGATTTATGTGGAAATTTCGTTCTTTTTAGGGGTTGAGATTTGCCACTCCCAAGAATCTCCACTTGTTTCAATTTCTTGCTGTTTATTCTGTTGAGGGCATTATGAAAAGAGTAAACTTTGTATGCTTTCTTGTGGTTACAGTGTGGAAGTTGCATTATTAGGATTACTTTAAAAAGATCAAGGCTTTTTTTTTTGTTTTGAATGGATAAATAGTTAGCAAATCCAGGCATTCCAGGAAGTTTTTGATCCTAGCTTGAAATTTCACCTTTTTCTTCTTCTTCTTAGAAATTTCCTTCTGAATTTGTAAAGTTTTATTTTTAGTATGGTTGCATCTGCTTCGGGGATTAGTACATCCTGATTTTTTTTTTTTTTTTTCTGAATTAGTTACTCGTTAGTTCCTATGAGTTAAAAGATTTGACATCATGGAGCCAGGATTATTTTTATGTGTTTTTGGGAAAAGCTTTTGTCTAGAACAATTTGTGTGAGCCAGGTGTGTGTGCTATATTGATATCTTAATGTTTAATCAGTAACTAGAATGTATTATTTTTTTGCTCACATCAGGAGACCTGCATAGAGTTGGCGGTTATCGGTGAAGACGGGGTTGTTGAATCGGTGTGTGAACAGAATGTATTTGGAACAATCAAGGATTTGGCTGTTATACCTCAGAGTAATAAACCATACTCAAATAGCTTTCAGGTATGCATTTTCCATTCCCAAGAGTTTATTTCAGTGATCAGGAATTTTTTTTAAATGGGTGACATGTTAGCTTTGGTTTTGTTAGTTAATGGAATGCAGACATCTGTGATTTGATATGTCAACCATCTATTTTCCTTTTTCAGATGGGTAAAGACCTTTTGGCTGTTCTTTCTGATTCTGGAAAGCTCTCATTTCTCTCATTTAGCAATGAAATGCATAGGTTTCTTCTACGTCTGCTCTTATTTATTCCCGATAACCTCATGTCATTGTCATCTTACTCATTTTACTGCCATGTGGCGTAGGTTCTCGCCGATACAACATGTTCAACTGTCTAGTCCAGGAAATTCGAGGGATCAACTTGGAAGAATGCTCACTGTAGATTCTAGGCAAGTTTTCATGCCAGTTTATTACATATATGATTCTGTTGGTGCCTGTAGATATACTGCTTTTAGAATAATGGACTAGCTGTATCTCTTTTGTATATTTTGCCTAGTTATGAAGTGCTCACTATTGGATTTTCTGGCAAAAAAATTTTGAATTTGTTGAAGCAATATTGTAATTGTTTAACATACCATATTTATTTTTTTGAATAGCAATGAGTAATATTGAGTCCTATTATGCAATTTGCAGCGGACTTTTTCTTGCTGTCAGTGCATATCATGATTGTTTTGCGCTATTTTCCCTCTCAACATCGTCTATGGCTGATATTATTCTTAAGGTATTGATTTATGTCACCAACTTGGGGAGCATGTTGTAACTTTATTTGACAATAAGTTAATTTATTTTTTTCTTTTACTTTTAGAGGATATTTTATCCTTCTGAAGACGGAGGGAAGGCTAGCTCTGAACAAGCAGTATCTGGTACTATTTGGAGCATGTGTTTCATTTCTAAAAGTTTTAATGAATCCATGGATTATGACCCTGTTCTTGCCATCGTTTTGAATAGGTAATCCTTGCAATTTGAAAAGCTTTGTTATTAGTTATTGTACTAGCTCCATAGGAGTCTGTCATCTCAAGGTTGCTTACCTCGGTATTTTTCTGATTGTATAGGAAAGGGTCTCTCCTGAATGAGCTAGTTTTGTTGAGATGGAATGTCAAAGAGGAATCCGTTTGTCTAATATCAGAGTATGTCGAAGCTGGAGCTCTAGCACATAGTATTGTCGAAGTTCCTCACTCCTCTGGATTCGCCTTTCTGTTAAGAATGGGTGATGCGCTCTTAATGGATCTTAGGGATCCTCAAAACCCTTGCTGTTTGGTTAGGACATCCTTAGATTTTGTTCCCGCGTCATTAGTTGAAGAGCAGTTTCTTGAAGAGTCGTGTAGAGTACAAGATGGAGACGATGAGGGTCTTTTTAATGTTGCTGCATGTGCTTTGTTAGAGCTCAGGGATTATGATCCCATGTTCATAGATAATGAAAGTGACAATGGAAAGTTGAGTTCCAAGCATGTCTCTTCATGGACTTGGGAGCCGGAGCATAATCATAATCCCCGGATGATTATTTGCTTAGATGATGGCGAATTTTTCATGTTTGAACTCAGATACGAAGATGATGGGGTTAAAGTTAATGTATCAGAGTGTTTATACAAAGGTCTACCGTGCAAGGAAATATTATGGGTGGAAGGTGAGTTCCTGGCCACGTTCGCCGAAATGGCTGATGGAACGGTTTTCAAAGTGGGAACCGAGAAGCTGCATTGGATGAGTTCCATTCAAAACATAGCTCCGATCTTGGATTTCTCAGTTGTGGATGACCAGAACGAGAAACGAGACCAAATCTTCGCTTGCTGTGGCGTAACGCCTGAAGGATCTTTAAGAATTATCCGTAGTGGCATTAACGTAGAAAAGCTTTTGAAAACCGCCCCTGTTTATCAAGGAATCACTGGTACTTGGACTGTTAAAATGAAGCTAACTGATGTGTACCATTCGTTTCTTGTTCTGTCATTTGTTGAAGAGACCAGGGTCTTATCTGTTGGATTAAGTTTCAAAGATGTCACTGATTCAGTTGGTTTCCAGCCTGATGTTTGCACCTTGGCGTGTGGACTCGTTGCCGATGGTTTGTTGGTTCAGATTCACCGAGATGCAATAAGGCTGTGCATGCCCACCGTGGATGCTCATGCTGATGGCATTCCTGTTTCTTCACCGTTTTTCTCCTCTTGGTTTCCAGAAAATCTCAGTATCAGCTTGGGGGCAGTTGGTGAAAATCTGATAGTTGTGTCCACGTCTAACCCTTGTTTTCTGTCTATTCTCGGGGTCAAATCAGTATCATCTCAGTGCTGCGTAATCTATGAGATTCAACGAGTAACATTGCAGTATGAAGTCTCCTGCATCTCAATTCCTCAAAAATATATTGGAAAAAAGAAACCACGCGCTTCTTCCCTGGATGATAGTTGTAGCAAAGCTGCGATTCCTTCTAATATGGAGCGAGGCTATACGTTTCTGATTGGCACACATAAGCCTTCTGTTGAGGTCGTCTCCTTCTCAGAAGAAGATGGTGGTGGTGTTAGAGTCCTTGCTTCTGGGATGGTGTCTCTAACAAATACAATGGGAACTGTTATCAGTGGATGTATTCCTCAAGATGTAAGACTCGTGTTAGTTGATCAAGTTTATGTCCTTTCTGGGTTAAGAAATGGAATGCTGCTACGTTTTGAGTGGCCTCCCTTTTCACATTCATCCGGTCACTGTAAAGAAGAGATGGACAGTGTTGTGAGTGACCTTCTGTTAATTGCCACCCGACGTATCGGCATCACACCTGTTTTTCTGGTTCCGTTCAGTGATTCACTAGATTCAGACATCATAGCTCTTTGTGACAGGCCATGGTTGTTACAAACAGCTCGGCAAAGCCTTTCCTATACTTCCATCTCATTCCAACCTTCAACCCATGCAACTCCTGTATGCTCGTCTGAATGCCCTCAAGGAATTCTTTTTGTTGCAGAGAACTCTTTACATCTGGTAAATTTATATTCTATTTTACAAATTTTAATTCCAGATTGTCATTGACATATTGTGCTGTGCTCTGGACAACGATATGCTAATTCTATCAATCAATGTTTAGTGTTCTGATATAGTTTGCTTGGAAAATATTTTGCAACGAACAGAGAAATAGTTATTTCTTTTCTATAGTTTAGTAGTCTCATACAAAATAGATAGTTGGTCCTTCTATGGTTGTCTAATGTATTTGCTTGTTTTGTAGGTGGAGATGGTTCACAGCAGACGACTTAATGCGCAAAAGTTTCACCTTGGAGGCACTCCGCGAAAGGTTCTTTACCATAGTGAAAGCAAACTATTGATTGTGATGAGAACTGATCTGTATGATGCGTGCACGTCTGATATATGCTGTGTGGACCCGCTAAGTGGGTCAGTGTTATCGTCCTACAAGCTCAAACCTGGAGAAACTGGAAAGTCAATGGAGCTTGTACGTGTGGGAAACGAGCAGGTCCTTGTGGTTGGGACGAGTTTGTCTTTTGGTCCTGCTATACTACCCAGTGGTGAAGCTGAAAGGTTTAAAATCTGGTTCTTAAGCCACTTTTTAATTCTACTAAGTAAGAAGAACTTTTTGCTGATTGTGTGTTTTATCTTTGAATACCTGTTTTACAGTACAAGAGGACGATTAATCATTCTCTGCTTAGAACACACTCACAACTCGGATAGTGGTTCAATGACAATCTGCTCAAAGGCTGGTTCATCTTCCCAACGCACATCGCCTTTTCGTGATGTTGTGGGATGCACAACAGAGCAACTATCAAGCAGTAGTCTCTGCAGCAGTCCTGATGATAATAGCTATGATGGAATCAAAATTGATGAATCTGAAACATGGCATTTGAGATTGGCCTGTGCAACAACTTGGCCTGGAATGGTACTTGCGATCTGTCCATACCTTGATCATTTCTTCCTGGCGTCTGCTGGCAATGCTGTAAGCCTCACTTTGATGATCTATTTTTTTGGTGCTAATTGTTTAGCATACTAATCTGCTAACAAATATGCTGCTCTCCAATAGTTCTATGTATGTGGCTTTCCGAACGATAGTCCTGAGAGAATGAAAAGGTTTGCAGTGGGAAGGACTCGTTTCATGATAACATCTCTGCGCACATACTTCACTAGAATTGTTGTTGGGGATTGCCGTGATGGTGTTCTATTCTATTCTTATCACGAGGTTACCTTCTGTTGTCCATTTCTAATATGTCCTCTTCTTTGACTGTCAATATTTGATATTCTTTCTTTTTTCATGTTATTTGAAGGATGTGAAGAAACTTCACCAAATATATTGTGATCCAGCACAGCGGTTAGTTGGTGATTGCTTTCTAATGGATGCCAACTCTGTTGCTGTATCTGATCGCAAGGGGAGTATAGCTATCTTGTCTTGCAAAGATCATTCAGACTTTGGTACGAAACACTTGGCCTTTTCTTGTTGGCTCAGATTTTATTTTCTTTTGGCTCTTCCTTATCTAGAGTTTAGATTATATCCAACAATTCGACAGTGTGACATGAAAGCGTATCCAAATGTGTAACTGTTAACTTGTAGATTTATAGATGCATATATGTTACTAGTGTGAATGATACTCTGTCCAAATTTAATATGCTGCATCAGCTAAGGGGTATCACAGTTGGAGGAGTATGCAATCATTAAGATTTTTTCAGAACATATAGCTTTGTTCGGATCTCAAACCTTAAAGCAATCTTCTAGGGCACCTGTACCTTCTTTCGAACTAGAATTTGCTTATCTGGCAACTGGTCAGATGTTCCATGTTCGTTAAGTAAATAGAAGCTTCCTGACATGTGGAAGATGGCATCGTCATTGAAACTGACTACCTTTTAGGGGACTAAAATTTTAGTATTTAATCTACTGACATTCCTTGTTCGTAGGATTCTTCTTAACTTGGGATTTGAAAATATTCTTAATAGAGGCTTTCTTATGATTCAGAAGAATTTGCTAACTGAAAATACATCTTGATGATCCAGAATATTCAAATCCGGAGTCCAACCTGAATCTAAACTGTGCTTATCACATGGGTGAGATTGCCATGGCTATCAAAAAGGTAAATCCTTAACTTGAAATTGAGTATTTCACTGTATCACAATAACTTGAAAAGTTAGTGCTGCTATCTGATTCGCCTTCTATTCACCTAATTGTGTGCTATTACTGTAACAAGCTTAGTCTACCTTAAGTATGTAAATGTCTTAGGTTATAGAAAACGATTACTTGGCGCATTGGTCTAACAAGTCCTTAAGCTTAAATTGGTCCATGTTCAGTATTTATTATCGGATTCTCATGGCAATAGTGTACCTAGCCACTATAGAGTTTTAGTCAAGTTTCTTGTTGTACATTTCAGTTACATAATTAACCAATATCTGTAATGTCAATTCATTACTGCTCTTGCCGCTACACTGTTAACAGGGTTGCAACATTTACAAACTTCCAGCTGACGATGTGCTGCGAAGTTATGGTCTTAGTAAAAGCATTGACGCAGCTGATGACACTATCATAGCCGGCACCCTATTGGGAAGTATATTCGTCTTTGCTCCGATTTCAAGGTATGTGTTGACATAGCTAGTTTATGGTATTTCATTGCAGCATCTGCATATCATGGAATATTGATAGTGTTAATATGAAAATATTTTTGGGCTTGTGTTATACTTTAGTTACCCGTAAGCTTGCACCAGAAATTTTGTTTGTGCTTATTTTCCATGAGAAGTTAAGTGACTACTGACCACAAATTTCTGTAGGGAGGAATATGAGCTCCTAGAAGCTGTCCAAGCAAAGCTCGTGGTCCATCCTCTGACTGCTCCTGTTCTTGGTAATGATCATAAGGAGTTCAGAGGTCGAGAGAATCCGGTAAGCGAACCACAAAGCAGTTCTAATTTTTTTAGATGTGACATGAAATATCTTTTCACTGCCTGCAATGGGTTGGTCATTAAATTTGCGTGCGACTCAGACATATATATAGAGGATATTGTTAAAAGTTGTTTCTTATCCATTATTGGTAGTATGAAACATAAGTTTTGACAATTTTGCAGTCCCAAGCGACAAAGATTCTGGATGGAGACATGCTTGCTCAGTTCTTGGAGCTTACAAATAGACAGCAGGAGTCAGTTTTATCGACGCCTCAGCCATCCTCAAGCACATTAAAATCAAGTTCAAAGCAATGTTCTTCTCCGCCTCTCATGCTACACCAAGTTGTACAATTGCTAGAGCGTGTCCATTACGCTCTCCACTAGTCCATCCTCTTCTCAGCTCCCTTTCTCTCCGCAAGATTGCAACTTATATTCCACGACCAACGGATTCAATGATCCAATCTGGTGCGTAACTGAGGCCTAATTCTTTTATAATAGTGGTAGTGAAGTGGTGAATTGTGAATACTTACAAGCTTATCGACATGATTGCTTATAGGGTGCAAAAGAGTTTGGAAAAAAACATCCAGAGTCATAGGAGTTGCCTTTGTGTTCTTGAGGGCAATGAGTCTTAACGACTAATCCTTATTCTCTCCCTCTGAGACATTTTGTGGAGGAGCATACTTTCCCTATGTACAGAAGTTGAGATGTGGTTTCTTTTAATGCCTAGGACTCGGTATCATTGTGTACATAAATAATAACCAAATGTTTCTTCATGTTATGTTAAACTTTAAACAAAGGGATAGATAGACAAACAGATTTGATAAAAAAATATATATCATTGTGTACATAAATAATAACCAAATGTTTCTTCATGTTATGTTAAACTTTAAACAAAGGGATAGATAGACAAACAGATTTGATAAAAAAAGATAGACAAACAGATTTGATAAAAAAAAAAATATATATATATATAGAAATATTAGTTATCTAGTTGTCTGTTTCAAAGGATTTACTTGCATTAAGCATTTTTTTTCTGCGATCTGCATAATTTCGATGCTTTCACAACTATGCTATTACCTTGTCTGAGCAAAAAGTTCATGTATAAATCGATACAAGCATAGGATCTTACAATTCTTGATCTTACTTTATAAATATTGATAAATGAAAATAATTTCGCAAACATAACAACTAGAGATGGGCATTTAAGAACATTTTAAACAAATGGATTAAAAATTTACACTTAAACTAATTTCACATGCAACAAACAAATCGATAATCAAAGTTGACAAAAAAAACAAAAACAAACAAATCGATGATGATAAATAATATATGGTTAAAACATTTCAGTTTCATGTTATATAAGTCAATGGAGTGTGTGGACTGGGGAAAAAAAACAAAAGAATTTCCGTGTAATTCCAATTATGAAAAGTTTAGGTGTAGAAATGTTTAAATGGTTTCTACTGGATGTTTTGATGATTAATCAAATCGTTAAACAAGAAACATGAACTGACCGTTGATTATTAAGCAACTTACGTAAACCATTCATATAAATATTATGGGCTGACTATATGATATACGTAATGTGATCGTAACCAACAAGAAAATAAAGAAAGGGCCGACCGCCCACGGCTAATGGGCCACCCATGCCGGCTCTCTCGGCCCGTGGGCCCCATCCTGTCTGACGGTCGGTTCGTTAATTTTCCAAGGCTCGGAATCATTGTTTACTGACCCTGCAATTACCACCCGACTTTTTTCCGTGCTTTGGCCTCACTCGCACGCTATCGCGAATCACTTTCCGATAGGTCACCAATCCTTCCACTACTCCAGCTCAAGTACGCTTAACTCTAGAGTTCTTTCGGGATGTGCTCCGGAAAAGGTAAGTCAACTTTGGTGACATAGGTAGCCAAATCAATTCTCTTAAGCTTTTTCACATATCACAACTCGGGACACATATCACAACTC
>NC_027752.1:41946717-41947038 GCF_000695525.1 Brassica oleracea var. oleracea | reverse complement strand
CCCTCTCAAAGAACGCAACGTCCTCGTTGCGCCCCACGACAGGTCTCAAGACGCCTCTCAGGTCAGAACTGAGATGGCTAACCAGCTCTGATACCACTTGTAACGCCCCGACCGCTCACGGCTAATGGGCCACCCACGCCCGCTCTTTCGGCCCGTGGGCCCCATCCTGTCTGACGGTCAGTCCGTTAATTTTCCAAGGCTCGGAATCATTGTTTACTGATCCTGCAATCACCACCCGACCTTTTCCCGTGCTTTGGCCTCACTCGCACGCTATCGCGAATCACTTCCCGATAGGTCACCCATCCTTCCACTACTCCAGCT
>NC_027752.1:41900798-41946655 GCF_000695525.1 Brassica oleracea var. oleracea | reverse complement strand
GACAGGTCTCAAGACGCCTCTCAGGTCAGAACTGAGATGGCTAACCAGCTCTGATACCACTTGTAACGCCCCGACCGCCCACGGCTAATGGGCCACCAACGCCCGCTCTCTCGGCCCGTGGGCCCCATCATGTCTGACGGTCGGTCCGTTAATTTTCCAAGGCTCGGAATCATTGTTTACTGACCCTGCAATCACCACCCGACCTTTTCCCGTGCTTTGGCCTCACTCGCACGCTATCGCGAATCACTTCCCGATAGGTCACCCATCCTTCCACTACTCCAGCTCAAGCACGCTTAACTATAGAGTTCTTTCGGGATGTGGTCCGGAAAAAGTAAGTCAACTTTGGTGACATAGGTAGCCAAATCAATTCTCTTAAGCCCTTTCACATATCACAACTCGGGATGTTACAAAAACATCACATAATGAGCATGTGAGTACTATGGCAGGTCATTGCATTAAATAAAAACTCTAACTAAGTTCATGCAAGTCTTATACCAAAACCTAAATTTTGATCTCTAAACAAACAAGTTCTCAAGAAATGGTGATGGAGACATCAAAAGCGACGTCGCCTTATTCGGTGGTTTCAGAGTTTGAAGGAACGCTACTAAAGAGAGATGATCCATTCTCTTACTTCATGCTCCTTTCCTTTGACGCATCTGGTGTGATCCGTTTCGCCCTCTTGCTGTTTCTTTGGCCCGTAACCGCACTCCTTAACGTTTTCAGCTACAAAAACGCCGCTCTCAAGCTCATGATCTTTGTAGCGACGGCTGGTCTCCGTGAATCAGAGATCGAGCTGGTGGCTAGAATGGATGCTTTGAGCATGGACACGTGGATTTTTTTCAGCTCGTGCAAGAAAAGGATCGTGGTGAGGATGCCTCGACTCATGGTCGAGAGGTTCGCTAAGCAGTATCTTATTGCCGAAGAGGTCATTGGTACAGAGCTAATCGTGAACCGATTCGGTTTTGTTACCGGTTTGTTGACCAGAAGCCTCATCTAGGTCTTGGAAGACAACCGGCTACTCAGTGCCAGCCCTGATGGGAAGCACACCAAGCACCAGCTTCTAGCCCATCCAAAAAACTTGAAAAAACCAGCCTTTTCAAACAAATTATTGATGTATATATATGGTACTTTAGTAAATACTATACAAAATAGGTCCAATTTTAGAAAAATGCTTGTGGTCTTTCCAATGTCAGGACCGCTACTGCGGCTACTATAAAATTCATATCCTTATGTGAGGTAATTCTATAACCAAAAAATATATAAAAGAACATGCATGCAAACACATTAAGATGATTGATCTTAGTGTAGTAAAACCATAACTAAATCTTTGCAAAATAGTTTGTATGGAAATGATATTATGGCTGAAAAAATATATATGTATAACCGGTTCAACCGGGTTTTCAAAATTATACATATACATATATGTGGAAATGTGATTAACTGGAAAGTAAATTTAGAAACCCTTAGTATTGTATTATAAATGAAAAATAATTAAATAACTATTAAATAAAAATGTTTGCGATCACTTTTGTTTTTACGCGTGATCACCAGTGCCATGCGAAGGCTACGAGGGCCCTGAGGCAAAATGCTTTATTTTATATCAAAACAATAGTGTTAAATTTTTAATATGAACCAGAAAATAATCTTTTTTTCCTATCTTAGATTTTGACAATATTTTTAACAAAAGTTAATCTTATGAAAATTATATATTTTGGTTACAACTGAAAATTTTATATATAAACTCAAAGTCTACACAAAAAATGTTTTCGACGTTTAAAATAAAAATAAAAAAATTTGATGGTGCACAACAACTTAACAGAAATGATCCTATTATTAAAAAGTATTACAAGATATTATGTTTTCAGTGATCATTTTATCATTTTGATTGTATGATTATTTATGAAATATGGGACCCCCAAAATGTACTGATGTAAGATGGGACCTGAGGCAAATGCCTCAAAATTAATAGGTGAGCACGGCTCTGGTAATCACTATTGTTTATAGTGGTATATATAAGTTATAATAAAATGAAGAGAAAAAGATAAAAATAGCATTAAATCAAGTTTTTGTTTTCAAACTAGTACTTAAGGTCAAAAGTCACAAAAATAGCATTTAATGTTTTATCAAAAGTCACAAACTTAGGGTTTAGAGTTAAAGGGTAGGGTTTAGGATTTAGGGTTTAGGGTTTAGAGTTTAGGGTTTAGGGTTTAGAGTTTAGGGTATAGAGTTTAAGGTTTAGGGTTTAGGGTTTAGAGTTTAGGGTTTAGGGTTTAGGGTTTAAGGTTTAGAGTTGAGAAATGAGGTTTTGGGGATAAGATTTCAAATTTTGAAAAATAAAAAAATTAAAATTTTCAAATGATGAAATGCTTTTTTGGTCATTTTGGTTTTTGAGTGCTATTTTTGTGACATAAACTTAGAAAAGTGCTATTTTGGAGATTTGTCCTAAAATGAATGACCATCAATGAATAATACTTTATAAAATATGTGTATAAGAAAAAGAAAGAAACAAATGTAAAAGAATCTTGAAAAGGAGAAAGAAATTATCCCTTATATATTAATTAACAAGCATTACAATATTTTTTTGTAGTCACGTGTCATCACTATAATGATTCTTACAAACTTTAGAGAAATTAGTTGGTCAATCTAAATATATAATAAGTTTTCTATTAAACTAACCATAAATAGATTATTAGTGTGCTTCATTATTTTTTTAAATAAAATTACAGAATTTTCTTATGTGGCTAAAGTATATATGACAATTAATGAGTTTGAATAATAAAGATTTGATAAAAATAAGTGTATCTAAATTATATTTATTTAATTTTAAAATATTAAAATAAATTAAACAACCATATTAACTATATAGCAAAATTTAGATTTTTCTGTATTATGTTTTGAATTTTTAAAAACGAGTATAAATTATTAAAACTGTTAAAATCTCACATTCAAATTTTGTGATCCATGGTTTAAAATTTTATTATGACATGATATAAATGATTACAAAATAATATAAGTCGAAAGTCTCATTTAATTAGTATTAAGATTAAAAGATATATAAATATATAATTAAATAAATAAAAAAAAAATATATATATCATTTTAAATTAAACTATATTCCATATAAAAATAGATATATATTTTAATTTTGAAATTTACTTTGAATAATTTTTTTAATAAAAATATATATATCATTTTAAATTTATTTTTTAAAAATATTATAAATTAATTAAACTATTAATCGTACAATGAAAATTTTGTTATTAGTAATTTAAAGTTTTTTGCTATAACAGATACAAATAATCAAAAAACATATGAGTAGAAAACATCATTTAATATATATTAATATTAAAATATACTATAAATATGTTACTATCATTTAAGTTTAATTATATACCATATCAAATAGAAAAACTATTTTTTTGGATTATAAAATTTATTTATATATTCGCACCAATTTAATTATATATATAAAATAATATATATATATATATCTACTCTTTTTGTTATATATACTAGGTAATGTACCCCCACGACATCGCGTGAGAACTCATTTTATAAAAATAAATATATTACAATTTATAATTTTTATTTTATATAAAAGATGTTTATTTTTGTTTGTAAGAAAGTGCACTTCTCACAACTTAAATTGTATGTGTCTATATTCCTCTTTTACTTGTACTAAGAATGTGTATTTGTTTTATAATTTAAATAATAGCTAAAATATAAATATGTAAATACCAATAAAAATATACCTATTATAGGCAACTTATTCAAAGATTCTGAACAAGACTTGATATTTTGAAACTAATTAAAACAAACAAACACATTTAAATCTAATCATTTATTAAATTAATAAGATAATTTATAACGACATGTAGAACATTAATTAATTTTTGAAGCTATGTAAAAATACATGTATTATGATTGCATCGTAACTTTAAGGGATCTATGGGCAGTAAAATGTTTGTCTCATAAAATCACACACACTCTATTTCTCAACATATGAGTCTTATATAAAAGACTAATAGTTGCAATTTTGACAACCAAACATTGCAATAATGGGTTAATGATTGCAATGGTTAACGCTTAACACCAAAAATTGCAAATGACTCATTACGAGAAGTTACAATCACCAAATGCTATAATCAATTAAGTGTACAATTACCAACAATTACAATGATTCATTAAAAAAAATGCAATGGTCAACCACCAAAAAATGTAATCACTGATAGTTACAATATTTCATTTAATCAGTAGTAATTGTTCATCTAAACAATTGTTATAGTTCATTTAAACAGTTGTAAAGATTCATTTTAGTCTCTAACAATAATTTCTCATTTAAGTGTAATTTGAGATTCAACAAATAAACAACATGTATATCAAATTTATGCATAAATGAAAATGTGCATATATAAAAAAAAATTTTTGGTTTACATTTGGGTAATATTTATCTATCAATAAATAATATTGTCTAAATAGGCTCATGCATTTTTATCTGAAACACAATAAATGAACCAATCCAAATATTAAAAAAAAACCACCAGAACATGATATTATAGACCATAAAATATTTTATGTATCAAAAATAAAAAATAAGCCATAGAATATAACTGGAAAATCATACATTTAACTTCTTAATATATAATTTAGAAAATGTAAATTACCCAACAAACAAAATTATTTGAGTATTTTAAAATAATTTAAGATTATTTAAAATATGTCCAAAATATATATGAAAATGAAAGCAAAGAAAATTCATAAAAAAATGTATGCAACCTTTAGAATGAATAGCCATATCTTTAGACATTTTTAATAACCTCTTAAGAATTTGGAATAAGAAGATAATCTTTGAAGAGTTATATCTTTTCAAAAACTTAACCATTGAACTTTTTCATTGAATCTTTTCATAACAGAAAATTGTATATTTTCATAAGTTTAACCATTAATTTTTTTTATAATAAAAAATTTTTAGAAACTCATTCACTTAAGACAAAAAAACATGTTCATTTATTGAGAATTTGTATTTTTCAGAAATTAATTACTGAACCTTTTCACTTACCCTTTCATGATAAAATGTAATATATTTTCAGAAAATTAACTATTGAACTTTTTCATAATAAGTTAACAAATTTATCTAACATCCACTTAAATTTTTTTTTTGTACCTGACACCTCTTGGCATCCTAAATTGTGACCTTTCACAAACAATTTGTCTAATAACTGTTTCTATAAGAAAAAGTCTGTTTCTATAATTCTAGAATTTAGTATGCAACCTTTCACGCATGCACAAATAATATTATAGAACATATTAACCAAAAGGTGCAACTATTCATAAGTTTTTATTCTTCATGACTCTACAGCATCTTTAATGAATTTTTCATAATTATTGTTTTACTGATTTTACCACAATAAAAAAAAAATTCATCCGTATTATCACTACCGCTGAAGAATCTATTTACGTGAAACCAACGTCGAGTTGGTCCAGTGGTAAAGGGGTTTGCGGCTGTAACTTCCGCCACCGGAGTTCGATTCGCGTTGGGAGGAACTATTTACGATGCTTGGGTTTCCGGCAAAGAGGTGAAAACACATTTTTTTTACCAAAAAAAAAAAAATCTATTTACGTGAATCAATAAACAAACTCTCATAATGCAGAAAGTCTATATTATTGTTTTTATGCACTTGAGTCAGTATTCTTTTCAACTTTAACCAAACAAATGCTAACTCTTAGTGCCCTTTTTAAGTTTATTAATGAATTTCCTACAAACAGACTAACAAAACATGTACGTACTTTAGTTAAAAAAGACATGTACGTGCCTCTTGGATTTTTTTGTCTACCATTTTGTTAAAAAAAATTATTTTGAGAAATACATAGCAGAGACTATTTATAGATTTTAAAAATCTATTTGAATAGTCACGACTCTTCAATTTGAATAGTCACATTTTTCCAATTTAAAGATAATTATTTTGAAAAGATACTTATAAGAATAGTCACAACTTTTTACTTTTTAAAAGATACTTATATGAATAGTCACAACTTATCAAAATTTTCTTTTAAAACGGCAAAAAATGACACTACATAATTTTTAGAAAAGACATAACCTTCCAACATTGAACTTTTAGAAAATACACAACCTTTTAGATATTTTAGAAAAAAACACAACCTTTTAACATAAGTGAGATTCACAGCTTTTGGAATTAATTGGAATTGCTATTATTAGTAGATATATATATACTTATATATTTTTATATTGTGCAATACAATAAAATGTTTAGAAAACATGTATGGCTATGAAACTATAATAAGAGCATCTCAACGGTTAAGTATCTCCAGCACAATTTTAAGTATTTACAATAATATTTTAGTAAAATTTATTTATCTGATTAAATTTTAAATATTTTAAAAAATAATTACACTAATAAAAAAAGATACACTGTAGAAACCATCATTCACTCAAAGTTTCTTTACGAAAAAACTGATCTCACTTTTTTTTTTTAAGAGAAATTTTCTTTAGAAACCACGATTAATCCTGCTGTAAAATGTTAAAATTAGGAGCAAATTCATGAACCCGTTCAGGGGGACCAACAAGTTGAGGTGCAGCCGCCCAAACCGGTGATCTTCCACGATGGAGGCCTTATGAAACGACCTACACCGGCCAACGCTCTCATCATCCTGCTCTGGTTCCCATTTGGAATCATTCTCTCGGTGCGTTCATTTTCCCAGTGTGGCTCATACCTTATGTCATTCTGCCGAGTCACCGTGAAGGGCAAGCCTCCGCCTAAGGCTGGAAACTCTCGTGGCGTACTCTTTGTATGTAACCACAGAAGAACTATGATAGATCCGCTTGTGATATCTTATGCCCTCGGACGTAGCATCCCCGCCGTTCTAATATCTGAGCTCTCGCGGTTTTATGATATTTTGAGTCCGGTCCCCATCGTATGGTTCACCAGAAACCGTGATGTGGACGCAGTAGTAATGATGGAGAAGGAGCTGTCCAAAGGAGATCTAGTGGTCTGTCCCGAAGGATCCATTTGTTATCAACCGTTCGTACTAACTACTAAGGTTATATTATTTGTCTACTCATATGTATACAATTGTCTATCATAACCTAGTGAAGCAATGGTCAACTATACCTAACACTTTTTGTGCAGGTTTAGCGGAGTTAACAGACAAGGATCGTGCCTGTGGCGATTAATTGAAGATTTGGATTCTTCCAAAGGCCTCTAAGAAGTTGGAATGGTCTCTACTTGATATTCTTATTCATGAAACCGACACTATAGTACGAGATTACGTTCCTTGACCAGCTTCCATTGGAGGTCACTTGTTCATCCGGCAATAGCCCATACGACGTTGCTAACCATGTTCAGAGAATCTTGGCGGAGACGTTAGGGTTCGAATGCACCCAACTCGGGAGAAAGGCCAAGTACAATGTTCACACTTAAAACACAAACGGTGTTGGAAGATCACTTTCTAAGAAAATATGATCGCAATGGAAGTAATTTAGTGTAAAGGAAATTACTTTTGAATAACTTAACGAATATAAAAAAAACGAAGCTCAAAATTGCCGTTTACACTTAAAAAAACATTTCGTGTATCAACAACCTCTCTTCAGCCTTGTTCAATGGCTGATTCTCAAAATTAATACTAGTATTTTACAACACTTGGTGATTCGTTACAACAGTATCTCAGGCCAAGGTACTGTCTGCATACTCCATTGCCCTTTGCTTCACGTACTCGACTCTCTCCTCGTCACCAGCAGATTTCTCATATTCCAAGAACTTCTTGAATAAAAACTGAGAAAACAAAAAGCGCAAAAGGGTTAAGAAAAATCTTCTGTAATCTCAAATGCAATATATGAAAAGGAGATTTTCTGATGAGAGGTGATCAGAGAGTATGGCGCACCTTCATCTTCTTAGGAGGCAAACTCAAGCTAATGGCTCTCTCGAACAAAGATCTAATCACATCAACTTCTCCCAACCGAATCTCCTGTAATAACCCAACAACAAAACATACGTTATAAACAATATGGCAAATTGAACAGAAGTACTGAAGAAGCGGAATATAACGAACCTGGTCAAGATAAACACTCCACAAGTCTGTTCTCTTTGGGTATTCCCTAAGAACGCCTTCAAAAAGTGATCTCCCTCTGTCTGCATTTCCGCATTTGAACTCAAGAATAGCTGTCTGTGATATGAATTTAATGTGCTTATGGCGCGGAAGACATAGCAAGGCACGATTCACGATGGACTGAATGTCTTCCACGTCTTGCTTCAGATGACTTTGTACTTTTCTTAACCAAACCTACAAAAGCAGACATCGGATAAAAAGTTAAAAGAGTGAAGAACGAACCCTCACTAAGAGAAGATAAAGAGCAAACAAATATCAGTTACCTTGCAAGATTGCTTGAACTTCTTGACCATCTCATCAAGCAGCTTATCAGCCAATTTATATTGCTCTGTTCTCTCGTATACGCCCAAGAGAGCGTGGTAAACTTTCTTTGGGTCACAGTATTGACGTGCTCTTTCAAAAACTTTCTTAACAGCTTCCTGAATATGAGAAACAAACATGAGTAAGATAGCATATATATAAATTTTTATTGGTTAGATAAGCTTTCGCTGAGGTCATATGTCTATTACCTCTGGAGGACTTCCATGTTCATTTTCCAAATTGAAGTAAGCAACCCATATGTTTAGCTTCTCATCTTCTTCACGAATATTTATAGTCCTCAAGGCCCTTCAGTAGAGATTTATGATTAGACGAGACCCAAAAAAACAAAAATAGAGAAGATCGATCACACATGAAATACAGATGCCAACAAACGATTTAGCATCGCTACAAGTTCACTGCATTTCCCTTTTTCTTGAATGATGTGAATAGAAGTTGGGGAAAATTACCTCTCAGCGATGGACCTGGCTTTCTCAATATCAGCCAAACTGAGCATGAACGCCATATACTTAATCCAGACAAAGCTGCTATTTGGAGAGCTTCTAACCAATTTCTCGAATTCATCAGCACTCTCAGGAGCATGATTCTCCAGCAATCTTCCTTCAGCAGCTTGTATTTTTCTCTCTCTGCACAAGTAATTTCCATAAGCACAGGATGAAACCAAATATATAAGCAACATTTGAGGAACTACAGAAATAGCCAACCTTTCTTCTTTGTCTTTCTGCTTTTCCCTTCTCTTGCTCTTTTCATCTTTATCGACTCCCTGTAGCTTCTCATTCTGATCATTGTCAAATCCCGCTTCCTCAATGTCGTCAAGGTTAACCTCAAGCGCAGGGATAGAAGCCCTTGATTCAACTTGGGCAAGAACCAGAGAAGTTCCACTCTGTCTTTCAGAACCTGTTTCCTGGAACCCGAAATTACCAACTGCTGCAAGAACTCCCGACTTCAAATCATTGATTGGATCACATTCCATGCTGTCTTCCTTAGCGTTTTCTTCAGAAGGTGGCTGTGCCTTGACATCATCGTCGTTCATAAAATAAGAACTCTTCATCCCAAGCGATATACGTTGCTTTTCCTCGTCCAACTAGGGGAAACACCAAATTGAAAAGAAACATCATATACCAATGATATCTTAAAACAGTTATGTAAATCATAGAAAAGCTACGTTTAAGATAACTCCTCGATTATATTTAACTGGGCTGTTAGAGCATAAGGCTAGAAAGATCAGTGGTTGTGAAAGGGTACACTACACAGCACTAATTCTTACTGACAAATGACTTCATACCTTCAAAATCTTTGCGGTGACACTTTCCCCAGCCTCATATCTGGCTTGTACATCCTCGATACGATCATCAGAAAGCTGTGATTTATGACATAATCCAACCTACCACAAAAAAAGGCAGACAGTAGGTAATAAAGTAAAATATGGCTACTCCCTAAGGCAAGCAGCATAATGTCTGATATCAGCAGATTTTAAGGTAATACAGAACTAGATCTTTACCATGCTCGTTTTGTCTATTGTAATGAATAAGCCATAGGGCTCCACTCGTTTGATGCTCCCTGATATCACGTCTCCAACATGGAATTGCTTCAAATCATAAGATTCAGATTTTGGTTGCCCACCCGCATTTCCTTTCTTCAGAGTGACTTCTACCCGCTTGGATAACGACTCGACATTTAACACCCTATAACTTATTTGGTTAGACCAGAGTATTCAGTGTATTACATAATACTTGTTTCACATGAAATCTGCTTTACCTGCCAGTTACAAGTTTCCCTACTGGAAACTCCTTTTCGGGATCCTTGACAAAAGTATCACTTAAATTTGACAATAGAACTTTCGCGTCGAGTTTCCTTGAAAGCATAATAAAACAACCTTTTGACATCGTATTCTTGACATAACCCTGTAAAAGTTCGAATTAACATAAGTTCTACCGCAAGAAAAGGAACTGAGTTGCTGAGTCATGGTTATAGATGCAAAAGTACCTGGATGGCCATATCAGGAGAAAGATCTTCAATCCTTTCAAAACGTTTGCATATATTGACACTGCGAATTACCATCAGGTTAATAAGCAAGTGAAAGATCATGCGATTTCAAGTTAACACAGAGTCAAGGCTCATCGAAAATCATATGGTAGTTATCACCAAGTCTGTTACTTATTCCACTCTATTGAGAAAAAAACGAGGAATACACATGAATTGGAAGGCTGATGATAAGCTTATAGACAAAAGAAAAAACTTACTTATTATTTGAAGCTTCTGAGAGTTGGTCAGAAGTCATACCATCTAGAGATGTCCGTAACGACAATTCAATTTGCAAAGTCCCTTTACTAGAATTGCTGATTTCCAAGACCTTGCACTTGACAAACTGACCTTCATGAAAACCATCTAATGGATTGGAGACCCATGAATCATTGATTTCAGTAAAATGAACTCTCCCAAACACGTTAGGACCTATTTGCACACGAAGTCCACCAACACCAGGAAGTATCTTAGAAATTCTTCCACCAAGAATGTCTCCTTCATGAATGAATAGAGTAGCATCATCACCAGGAATACTATTGTCTAGATTATCCGTTTTACAGCCTCCACCGTTGGCAATGCTTTTCTGGATATCAAGTAGTGGACGCTGAACCAACTGTGCTGTTTTCTTCTCTTTATTGTACGTCAAAACATAGCCTGAAACAGCTTTACCGATGGGAAAACGCCTCTCGAACTCCTCAAGTTCTTGAGCGTCGCATGCAGTGTCTAAAATGAATACGCCGGCCGTCACATTGCGAGATATTGTCAGCCAAACCCATTCTTTATCCACTTTGTAGACGTATCCCCTGACACGCTCTCCATTAACAAACTCAAGTTGTTCCCTCACTTGAATGCCATTCAATTCACTGGAGTCTACTTGAAATTGCAAAATAGAAAATAAATGGAAACATGTTATCACCTTGTGTGAACAAAAAGTTGATATGTTAGATACACACAAGCAAACTTCTCAATCAAACGCAAACAGTTTTATAATTTTTTAATCTAAGCCTATAACTATAGAATTAAATGAAAATAATTTTGCAAACATAATAGCTAGAGGTGGCCATCAAAGAACAATTTAAACAGATGGATCTGAACATTTTCACAAATAATACCATCTCACAATATCCCGGACGATCTAGACTAATGAAAACAACAACATTCTAAACCCTAAAGCATGTGATAGGTCTGTAATATCAATTCCAAGTGCGAATCAATGGGCCATATTTTTTTCAATTTTCTTGGATTACCTCTAAGTATTGCGGGCTTTGAAGAAAGCTCCCAAAGACTCTTTTTGATATTAGTATGCCAGGGCTTTGCAATAACCCTTGCAGACACTGATTGCCCGACTCTGAATTTGGAAAAAGGTTCTTCACTTGTACTTACATCATCCACCTATCCAGCGAAGAGTCGAGTCGTATAAGCATTTTTGTGCACCCAATATTGAATAATGAATATTATTATTAATATCTAAAATGATGATGGCAACACAAGAAAAATCACCTCCGTTATGTGGATTCTTCCTCGGAAACTTTGGCCAAAGTTTACTCTTACTTCCAAAGGCTTTATTTCAGTAATCTGGAAAAGTAGAAGATGTTAGTCTAAGACAGTTGAAGTTATGGTGGCAGGGCTAGTTGACTAACTCAGGTAGTCCTCTTCGATTTTTAGTTTTTTTTTTTCATTTAACTATCTTACCTATGTTAAGGTTTGTTATGTATAATTCTGAAGTAATTCGATAGTTAATAATTTAAAGTACATTCCGCTCAAGTTTCAACAGTGAAGCAATTAATACTGCACCTCAAGCTCACTGAAAAAAGACGAGCTTGTTGAATAAAAATAGAAAGACATAAGAAAGTAGGGCGTTAGTACCTCGGCGTGGACAACAGAACCAACCCCACAACTGGATTTATTCCTTGTCCTCTTCGAATGGGGTGTATCAGAAATACCCGAAACAGAGTCAAGAAGTAGAAGCAACCTCCCCGACGTCAAAGAGTTTTGCAGAGACTCCACAGACGCAACAACACTGCGCAAAGAAATTAACAAAAAAAAATTAGCTACGATCTACAAACGACAACAGTAAGGACTGCTTCTACTATTGCTAATTATACGTACGATGAGAAGATATAATATCAACTGCCAATGGAGATAAAGACATTCACATTTTCTATTAGTTTAGCTAGTCACGGCCAAGAAAGCATGAGATAAAGGATTCGTGAAAAAGGGGAGCACAATTTACAAGTAAAAGATTGGTTAGAAAATGAATGAATCACCTTTGTCCAGCTGAAAATTGTTTCACTGGTAACTTCTGTGTGTTATAGTCTGATATTGACGCATATCCTATAGTGTAACCATGTTCTGGAATCGACAAAATCTGAAAAAAATAAAAAGTGGCAACTCTGAGTAACATGCAGTAAAATATTAACTTATTGTAATAAAGTACTTACCAGGTATTGCTCCTTCACAATCTCTACAACAGCGCTGACCCTTTGGTGGACTTCAAGTTCCTTGGAAATACCTCTTCTACGTTTCTGAAGGAAAAAAAACAATATGGCATAAGCCAGCTGAGATCAGCATCACCAACCACAGCAATTCAATTTGAACTCAAGCTAACAACAATGGGCATGCAAGAAAACACGAATAAAGCAAAAGAATATATTTTATTATATGGAAACCTTTTTGGACTGGTTGTTGGACACCTCTTTGGTTGAGTTGTTTATGAGCTCAGGCCGCAAAGACAAATCAACTAGTCTCTCTGCCCTAGATATATCAAGAACAACTGCTTCGACAACAGAACCGTGTTCCAAAGTAGCTCCGCCCACTACATATAGAAAAACAATGTGTCAGACAGACAAGGTACAGATGTTTTAATACTATAATGTAAACTGAACCCCGACTTAGATTCTCCACAATGACTTACAATGATACTGAGGTATAAAACCAAGCACGTTATCAATATTGTCAAAATTCACCACCAAACCAAGGTCATTTTGCTCATGTACGGTTCCCTTGACCAAACTCCCAATAGAGAATTTCTCAACCCAACTACATTCACTTTCAGTATTATCAGATGACTGCAGGTCCGAGATCTGAACATATGACACAATGCACGTTAGAAATCAATCCTTCTTTACATCACTTGCAGTACAGTGATACACAAAATTATATAGACAGGTGCAACACAACGGGTTCCATAAAGTCTTAAAGCCCAATAAAAAGAGAGAATGTCCCAAGAACACTACCTTCTCATCCGTAAGGAAGTACTCCTGGATAAAAGAAGCATCTACAGAAGCACAAGATGACTGTTTCAATGAAAGAGTTATCCTGCTTTTTTCTTGATTGATCTACAAAGAAATATTGCACATGGTCAAGACTTCATAGTATCTTCAACAAAATTAATATAAGGCCTCGAATCTAGCCTTCACATACATCAACTATATTAGCCCGAACCGATTGTCCAACAAAGAAGGATTCAGACAGATCTGCCCTGGGATCGTCAATTGCCTAAAAAATAAATAGGAAAAAAATTTAAACACAGTATGCCAACAAAATTTGATAAAAGAAGGCATGTGAAAACCCACCTTGCTTCTAGGGGCGAAACCAGTCAACCGACCCAGAAAACGGACAAAGCAGCCATTTTCAATCAAGTTACAAACATAACCCTGTGTACAAGTTCATTAAAAAAATGTGACTAAACAAACAAACAAAAATCTACTGTTATATTTCAAAGACACAATTACTCACATGAACCACTGAGTTTGGCTGGAGCTGACTAATATCCGAAGGAAGCTCTTCAGTAAGCTTAATCAGAGAATATTTTGAAGAGAGAGCCAAGTTATTGCCGTCAATGTCTAAGATAAACAAAAAATACTCCATGTTATTATCAAGCTTCTTCAGCACACTAAAATAGTTTTAAAAAAATGCAACACCATCTCTGCTTTCTTGTAACCAGATGGATCATTTTTCTTAGTTTTTAAAACTACACAATCAGAGCAATCAAGCAGACTTGAGTTAATCACTTGGCGAAACAACTACATACCTCCTATAAATGTGTTAAGGATATATTAAAAAAAAGCCATCTGAAAATTCGCAAGAGTGATCAAAAACATACCTATTATCAGCAGCTTATCAAGCTCAAATCCAGGTCTTAGAAGGGATATCATTAGTTTTGCTTGGTCTACATCACAAAAAGAAAACTCAGAAACAAATGAATAAAAGCAAAACCCAATCGGTACGCTCATGTAGGAGAAAAACACATACCATGATGATCAGCTAAATGTTCAGCAGAAACTGTACCCTTCAGCAAACCTTTGGATTTAACATGGACAGTGACTGCCTGAGGAGTTATACTATCAATTACCCCAGATACAATACTACCTAACTTGATGGAATCGTCTTCAGAAACACTGTCAGAAAGGATGTACACAATGTGAGCAACAACAATTAATGATATTACGTCAGTCTTGAACGAGACATGATTATCACATCAGATTTAAAGGGAGAAACCTTGTTGGTTTTATCATAAAGCTGAGGTTGATCCTTCGAGTACCATGAACAGCACTGGTTACTCTGCATTTGACAACCTCCCCGACATGAAACACTGAACTGGGATCACTACCAGGCTCTAATCCAAGTTCAAATCTGCTTAATCAGAGTAAGTATACCATATTAGTGTAAAATTATCAAAATAAAAAATATTACCCAACGCCTTTATGATGGGGAAAAAACTCATCACTAAAACAGAACCAGAACAGTAAGACAAAGGCCCATGAGATACAACAAAGGGTGCAGTAACGACCTGGCAACAAATCCTTGCACCCCATTATAGAAGCGAACAAAGCATCCATGCTTTTCAATCTTTGTTATCCAGCCATGTGTCACTAATCCTTCAGTTGCATCAGCGTAAGAACTCAAAATCGGAAGTTTAGACTTGACCTGCAAGAATATACATATTACCTCCACTGCATGAGAAGAGACTTGAATGGGTAGTAACCAGAGACGTTATCTTAACATCTATGTTATGTACGAAGAGATTAATTAAATGGGATTTTCCTAATTCCAAATAAGAAACCAGTTTGAGAAAAAAAAATTCCTACAAATGTTTTTCGTCCATAGCTAAGTGAAAAGCTAAATAAAGAAGGAAAGTAGTTTCCATTCAAAACCGAAATGAAATAAGTGTGATAAATGAACCCTAGAATCAGCAGACGGAATAAAAGAAGGAACGATAATAGAAACGACCAATTATATAAGAGGGAAATTATTTGAACTTATAAGCCTCCTCGAAAACAATCAAAACGAATTTAACACATCACGGAATATGCAAACAATGAAACAAAGTCAGATCCGTCATGATAAGAAAACTTACAAGTGTTTTCTTGCATGTAACAGTTATTCTCTTTGATTTGCAGCCAAGCACCCGAAATATTAGTTCAGCTCCAACCTGAAAGAAGAATCATTCAAAATTTACGCATGCCCCAGCAACATTGCAAACCAATTAATGTAGTGCCAATGTAAGGAGCCTACCTTGAACTTTTTCCTGGGCTTCGTAACTTCAAACTCAGACATATGCTGAAGTGGGCACATTGCTTTCAAACCACCCGGAAATTGCACAATGGCACCAAATGTATCAACAGATATGATTTTTGCCTTCGTCACCATACCAGGCTTGACATCTGAGTGGGAGAAAGCTGGCCCTTCAAAAGCACTTTCCTGCTCATACAAAAACAAGACAAAGAGAAAGAGGCGTAAATGTAGGATTCTACATCAAACTACCGCTTAACTAGCATTCAAATTCCAATGTACGACGTTAAGAATCAGTACTGAAAGAATGGAAGATGCTTCACATGCCAACCATTGGTAAAGGTATTTAATCAATTAGCACGTCTAGTAGAGTACCTTTAAAGTCCCTATCGCCAACCCCTCCATATGCTTAAGGCCGAGGATTCGAACACGGATGCGGTTTCCTTCCTTGAAATTCTTTTCCAGTTTCTTTACTTCATCTTCTGCTGCGTCATAAGTCTGCAGTTACGAAAAATCTAGGTTAGAAGCAGGCCTGATTCTTTTAGAACTCTTAAATATTTATAAGAATAAGAGCAGCAAATTGGACATACGCTAACATATGCTGGAGTTGAAACAGGCTTAGAAGGGAGTTCAAGAAGAAGGCCTGATTTATCAACACGGACAACTTTTGCTTCATCAAATATGTCTCCGCTAGAGACATGCTGTAAAGAACCAAACACAAGTTTTACAATATAATTTATGAAAGAGCATCGATAAATGCCCTGAGGTATCAAAGTGATGAACCAATATTGTAAGATAGTCAATGAGCATTCGATTCAAAGCTTGAGTACGTAAAGCAGTAGTGAAAACAGTGGATGTAAGAACTGCTGGTATTACAAAACCATCTTTAAAACCCCAAATAGCTGCCAAATCAAGTTTCTCTTAATATCATATCCACCATTATATTTTACTAAAAGCTAATATACAAGTCAGTCGCTTACCAAAGGAGGAACCTTGTTACCAACAAGATGTGGGTTTAACGTCAAACCAACAGCTCTAGTTGATGGATCCATAAACAATATTCTAGCATTGACCTGAAAAAGCATTTTATGCAAGTTAACCAATAGGAGAAAAAATATCTCTCAGCAAAGAACATAAACCAAAAATTCAAAACAACCAAAACGAAGGAATCATTTGCAAGACAATAAGTAGTTAAACACTTCCAAAACTATGGTAATCGAATAAATCAAGCTAATTTGTACATCAAATAGAACGTAACACTTCAACAATGCATACCATCTTAGTCTGAGTATATTCATCCTTCCAGCTCTTGTTACACATTGGATTTTGTAAATGGAATAGATCAACCTGCACATCAATGAGAAATGTAACTCAGAAACGTCACCAAGGGTAATCAATAATGCACACTACTACCAAAATCAGGGTAACTCACCGTTCCAGTAAAGTACATAAGAAATCCTAACAGTATCCCATTCTCAAGTACAGATTGCACACGGGCATTAACCATCATGCCTGGTATGAGAAGATCAAACGACATACCACTAAGATCCTTGGTCTGCAAAATGGTACTCACGAGGTTAAGTTTGTTTAAATTAAAGAAACTTCACAGCGCAATTTGGGAAGCACGAGGCCTACCACACACTTCGCCACTGAATCTGGGTCCGCACTAAGAGAAACAATTTTCCGTTCTTTATCAATATTTGTAACCACGCCCTGAATAAGTTGCCCAGTCTTTAACTCTTGATTTCCTGGAAAATAGTAAATAAATATTTTTAAGACTACCGAAAACCAGAGAGCCAGGAAGTTCCCAAGAAAGATCAGACAAGTAATCAAAACTAAATGATTCAACGTGAATAAAGAGCTAAGAGGCGAGTAGGTCAATGAGATTTAGTACCATCTTTGCTTTTTTTGATAAATCCTGTGATAGAAGGCAATCCAAAGTGAAGGATATAACCATGATCTTCCACGCTTTTCACGCTTGCAGTGACTACCTGAACAAACATTATGGAAACGAAATGGAAGACCATTATTTTCATCAAAAAAATTGAGTTGGTAAAGATACAACCCCAGTTCAGAAGATAGCAGAAGAAAAGTGTATCAATATAGCTTATTGTTATCTAAAATCTCCTAGCATATGCAGCTTAATTAAAAAAACTCTAAGCATGGATATGCAAACATACTTAAATATTTAAATACCGGTACCCGCAAATACATTTGAAAATCTTACACAAGGCAGAGCGCCCAAGATAGAGAAATTACGAAACCAAGCATTGACATACCATTCCCGACTGAAAGGAATCCAAACTGAATCCCTTGTGCAACAAAGAAAGTCGCAACGAAAGCCATATTTTCCTTTTGCCCGCCTCCTTCTTATCATCATCTAACTGCAATACAAAGCAAGGAACAAGCTGGCCCACCGAAAAGATGTCTCGAAGGAGTTCATTTTCATCGTCCTGGTTGAGAAAAAGGAGTAACAAGTCAGTTCAGATTGCAAAAGCAAAAGAGCCAAGATGACCAAAGTACAGGGAAGAATTTAGACAGCCAGTTATAAACCACAAGCTGATACCTCTGTTCCGAAATCCGTAAAATCCAAGGCCTCGCTTGCGCGAACCAGTCCACGTAATCCCCCTGGAAGACTAATTACTATGTCCTTCTGGTTTACTTCAGTAACAACTCCAAGAAGCTTCATTCCCGGAGAGATATTCTGAACATAAATCACAAATGTATGTCAGAACCCAAAAAAAAGAAGAAGATATATAATCTGCTTAAGAAAAGCTTCTAGTACAGTAGCATCATGCAATCATGGTTATGAGGATAGATGGATGTCAATAGAAAGCAAAAATGCCATTGGTTAGTGCACAGGTGATAACGCGCATAAAAACAGCGAAGCACAACTGATTTACGAACTATCTACCTAGGGAAAAAAACAAGATAACATTGACTAAGAAACTTAGCTACTGTAAACTCAGCATCTTGATTAAACTCTGACGTTTACTACAATGCACGGATGATGCAGTGAACAAATGGATAAAACTTGAATCACTAGCTACAAGCTAAAGTAGCTATAAAGGTATGAACTTAATCAGCAATTCAAAAAACATATACGACAGTTAAGAGCTTAGTAACCTTAATGGTAATCTTATTGGCATATCTTGGCCGTTTTCCAGTTAAACCACCGTCAAAAAGAGATCCTAATTCGTCAACCTCGCTAGGGTTTCTCTTCATCTTAGGTTTACCTCCTTTACTCCTCTTGGAAACACGCTCCTCAGCTTCAAACTCAGCGTCGACCTCTTCATATATTTTCTTACGCTCTGTTTTGCTCAGAGAAGTGCCTCCCCCTAACAAACCAATTCAGAAACATCAACAAATTTTTGATTCATGGCATCTATTAATTCAATATACTCAGGGAGAAGCCAAACCTCGAGGAAAGTCAGGAACGTCTTCGAGCTGGAGAGCCATGGCTTCAGACCTTGCAGCGACATCGTCCTTCGTCTTCTTGAACGGTTTCTTCGATGACTTGAATACTTTAGTAGAGTCATTACGTTTTCCACTTGCAACTTTTTTCGACGGAGCCACCATCTCTCTAATGGCGGAAGCAAAAAAAAATTGGAACTTTTTAGGGTTTAGAGTTAATGGAGAAGAAGAAATAGTTTTTGTAGGGTTTTTCGAGAACCGCCCGGTCTGAATTTTTAAACCAGATTTATTTTTTATAATTCTAAACCCGGTCGGTTCGGATTTTAAACCAAAAAAAAAAAAACGTGAGAAGCTGAAGTGAACATGTTATGGGCCTAGGCCTTTTTAGATACAATTAATAAAAGGCCCAGTGCAGAACATTCTCGAATATACACGACCAACTTTTGTGCAGTCTGAATAAGAAAGAGAGAGAGAGCGATAGAACAACGAGCACCGGCGGGCGAACTTCGTCTTCTCTCTTGTGGGATTCAGGTTTAGTTTCGATTCTCATATGCGATGAATTTGTGTTCCTGATCTTCTTTCTCGAATGTGTTAGATTGATATTGCTTCTTCGTTTCTTCATGATCCTGAATGAATTCATGATACGTTTTATCTCATCATCCCATCTCTCTTTTTGGTTCGCTAAGTGGGTTGGTTTCAAAAAGAAATCTTTCGTAAAGTTGAATCAGAAAGTTTAAGTGGTGAGAAGGTGTTGTTTTGATTTGAACATGCAAGGATAGAAAATAAAAGATATAATAAGGATCGATGAAGACACGTTCTGTTTTGGTGAATTACTCTGTTCTGTCACGTTTGTCAGCTAAATTTGAAGTCTTTATGTGTGGTTATTGGGTTTGTAGTGATAATGGGGAGGAGCTATAGTTACAGACCATCACCACCAAGGAGAAGGTACAGAAGCCCAAGTCCCGTGGGATACTACAAAGGGCGGAGTAGAGATGCCCCAACCAGTCTACTTGTTCGCAATCTCCGGCTCGACTGTCGGTAATAATTATACATACAACTGCGCTGCTCATGTGTTTAATTTTATTTGTGCATTCACCAACTATAGATCTCTTTGGAAATGTGTAATTGTCTGAGTTTCGAAGACACGAGAAATGTTAATACCTTTCGATGTTGTCAAATGCTTAAATTGTGTGTTTGTAACCATTACAGGCCAGATGATTTTCGTAGACCATTTGGGCGGTTTGGTCGTCTCAAGGATATCTACATACCTCGTAACTATTACACTGGGTGAGTAAAGGCGATTTTTTTTCCTACTAATTATGTCCATTTGCGTGACCTCTTACGGGCCTACCTTTGTGTAAGTGTAATTATGATAAACTGTGCTGGTTTATCAAAGTTTGGTTTGTCTTATTGGAAGTGTTGAAGATGAAGAAGTAGGAAGATTAATTTGCATGAAGTAGTAAGAATACTTTGTTTGAGACTACAGAGGGTAAGTGAGATTAGTGTTGATGACTGGTTAATACTTCGAGATTGAGTTTCATTTTGAAGATGTTCTGGTCAAAGTCGAAGTTAGTACAGTGGCTTCGAAAAGGTTAGCAGCTAGCTGATTGTTTGTTCTTGGTCTATTCAGTTGTGTCGCACTTTGCCGTTTTTGTGTGTTCCGTACTCAAGTTTATTTCTTCTTAGAAGAGGGTTACTTGTTTTGTTATTTGTAGTCTCAATTTGTGACGCTGTGGACTTGCAGGGAGCCTCGTGGGTTTGGCTTTGTGCAGTACTATGATCCTGATGATGCTGCAGATGCAAAGTATCATTTAGATGGCTACGTTCTTCTAGGCCGCGAAATCACTGTGGTGTTTGCAGAGGAGAACAGAAAGAAGCCTTCCGAAATGAGAGAACGATCAAGGTAAAAGCTTGAATTTCTGGTTGATTAACTGTTGGAACCAGTTAAAGAAATGTTCATTGATCAACTTCAGGGGAAGGACATCTACAAGATCTCCATATGGTCACTCCAGGTCTCCTGGCTACTCGCGTTCGCCAAACTACAGAAGAAACTACTCACGTTCGCCAGTCTACAGGAGAAGCTATTCGCGTTCGCCGTATGATGAAAGGCACCGTTCAAGGTAACTCTAGACTCTGTAGTAAGTGTGTTTTGTTTTTCTTTTCCAATGTCGATGTTCTTCTTACATACACATACCCTATAACACAACTTCGGCAGGTCTGTTTCACCGGGAGACAGGAGGCGATCGTACTCAAGGTCAAGCTCAAGATCTCGCTATGAGTCGAGAAGCAGGAGCCAGAGTCCTGCATACTCACGCTGATTTGCTATATGACCCCAAGAATGTGAAGATGGGGTGTGGTCTCACGCTCTGCTTGTTAGTTATGTATGAAAAATAATAAATCATAGTTTGGAGTTAAGAGTACAAAGGTAACCTATGGTTTGGTTTCATTTCCTTAGTACTTAATGGTAGTCTTTTGTATGCTCAAGCGTGACATCTATGCCTACTTATTGTGTACCACGAGAGAGTTTCGATTCTCACAACCTTATGTGGAACGTAGTTTATAATCAATAAAAGCTCTTTTACTACTACTTGCTGACCATAATTTTCTAAGCAATTGTTTCTTTTTTATGGTTTGAAACCTAAATCACGTGAAGGAAACTGAGTGAACGTTGGTGAGAAAGATCGTAAAGGCGTTCTTTTGTTTCACTTAGTTTTTAATTATTTACTTGCCTATAAAACAGGAAACTTTTCATCATCTTTTGTCCTTAGAACTAACCAACCAATCTTTCATCCCTCTTATAAAAACAAAACCCACATACTTGTCTCCTAACGATAAGAAATAAAACTATATAATATCTTTCTTGGTTTACTTAATCTCTTTCTACTTAAGTATATAGATTCTGGTTGATCATTACAAAAGGTATGTTTTCTAGGTTAAGTACCTGACAAGTCACTACCAATTTCTTAACCAACAAGTTCCTGTTTTCTCACAAAAGAAAAAAATAACGAAGCACAGTTTGTGTGTTTAGATTTGTACAAGGTCAACGTTTCATGATCTTAATTTCAGAAATGACATTTTCTCTATATCTTGTTTCTTAGTTTGTGATGGAAGCTCTCTTCTTGAGTTCTTCTTCTTCCTCCATCGCTGCACCAAACAAGCTTTTCCGTCGTGACTGGTGTACGTTGGTTACTGATAAGAAAAGGCTAGGCCTCACCTGGTGCCGCGTTGGTGGTGGAGGTGGTGATGGGAGAAACATCAAACCAGAGAGGCCTCTTCGGGTTTCTTCTCTTTTGAAAGACAGAGGTCAAGTGCTAATAAGGGAGCAGAGTTCACCAGCTGTGGATGCTGACACATTGGTTGTGTCTCCAAACGGGAATGAGAGAGCCATTGAGATCAATGGAGTAAAGACTTTGATGCCTTTTAGTGGCGCTGCTAAGGTGGGGAGCAAAGAAGGACTTGGCATTGTCAGTTTCCTCCAAGGGAAGAAGTTTTTGATCACTGGCTCAACTGGTTTCTTAGCTAAGGGTACAAAACATACTTAACGTATATGTTTATCATATTGCCAAAACTGCGTCTTAACATTATCTTCCTTGTGATATCTTTAGTACTGATTGAGAAGGTCTTGAGAATGGCTCCGGATGTTGGGAAGATATATCTCTTGATTAAAGCCAAAAACAAAGAAGCTGCTATTGCGAGGTTAAAGAGCGAGGTAATGCCTCTTTGTTTTGTTTCTTTCTTAGTTATTTTTTATCATATTGTATTGCTGCTTTTCAGGTGTTGGATACGGAGCTTTTTAAGACTCTAAGAGAGACTCATGGAGCATCTTATCAGTCTTTCATGTTAGACAAGCTAGTTCCTGTGACGGGGAACATATGTGATTCAAACATTGGGTTGCAAATAGATTCAGCTGAGGAGATTGCAAAAGAAGTTGATGTGATTATCAACTCTGCTGCCAATACAACCTTCAATGAAAGGTTTGCATGCAACTATTAGATTATGCTATAGCATCAACGTATCTTCTTGTATTACAAATATTGTTGTCTTCATGGCTGCAGATATGATGTTGCTTTGGACATAAACACACGAGGGCCTGGTAATCTCATGGGATTCGCCAAGAAGTGCAAGAAACTCAAGCTTTTCTTGCAAGTATCCACAGGTATGTAACCAAGCAAAACAAACAGAAAGAAAGTAATGTTTTTGTTTCTTCATTTGAGAAAAAAAAGAAGCCATTTGCAGCTTATGTGAATGGACAAAGACAAGGAAGGATCATGGAGAAGCCATTCTCAATGGGAGATTGTATAGCAACCGAGAACTTCCTTGAAGGAAACAGGAAAGCATTAGATGTCGATAGAGAGATGAAGCTAGCTCTTGATGCTGCAAGAAAAGGGACTCAAGATCAAGAGAAGGCTCAGAAGATGAAAGATCTCGGTCTAGAAAGGTAGTAATATAAATACCCACTTTGACTATTGCTACAATCTTAAACAAACAAAACATTGAAACAGGGCAAGATCATATGGATGGCAAGACACTTATGTTTTCACTAAAGCAATGGGAGAAATGATGATCAATAGCACTAGAGGGGACGTACCTGTGGTTATTATAAGGCCTAGCGTTATAGAAAGCACTTACAAAGACCCTTTCCCTGGTTGGATGGAAGGAAACAGGTAACTTATTATATGTCATATGTGTATAGATGTTAAATGTATACATAACATAACTGATTCTTCCTCAATCTTAAATCAGGATGATGGATCCTATAGTACTATGTTATGGAAAAGGACAGCTGACCGGGTTCTTGGTGGATCCGAAAGGAGTTCTTGATGTGGTTCCTGCTGATATGGTCGTTAACGCGACATTAGCTGCTATTGCTAAGCATGGAGTGGCGAAGACAGATCAAGAACCTGAAATAAACGTGTATCAGATCGCTTCTTCTGCGATAAACCCGCTTGTTTTCGAGAACTTAGCAGAGCTTCTTTATAACCACTACAAATCTACACCGTGCATGGACTCCAAAGGTGTTCCTATCATGGTGCCTTTGATGAAACTTTTCGATTCCGTTGATGATTTCTCGGATCATTTGTGGAAAGATGCTCAAGAACGGAGCGGTTTAATGAATGGTGTGAGCCTAGCGGATAGTAAGATGTTGCAGAAGTTAAAGTTTATATGCAAAAAGTCTGTTGAACAAGCTAAACACCTTGCCACTATCTATGAGCCGTACACTTTCTATGGTGGAAGGTAAGAACAAACAACATTATAGTTTTAAGTCCAAACCGACAAACTTTTGAATTATTTATTTTTTGTGTGTTTGATGCAGATTTGATAATAGTAATACACAGAGGTTACTGGAATATATGTCAGAAGCAGAGAAGAATGAGTTTGGGTTTGACGTTGGAAACATTAACTGGAAGGATTACATTACAAATGTTCACATTCCCGGTTTAAGAAAACATGTCTTGAAGGGAAGAGCTTAAGTTCAAATCTGGTTAAAGGTGAGCCAAAACCGAACCATACCTTTTCTTTGATCGTTTTTTTTCTTAATCTTATGTGTACCCGTGTTGTGTTATCTAGTATATCACTTTGATTTGTAATAATTTGAATGTAGTGGTAGTGTCAAAGCACGTTGGATTCGATCTACAAGCCCACAATGAAGCTAAACACTGAAAAAAACATACCTTTTTAAACATAACTATTAAATATTGAATTTTATGAAGTTATAACATAATTAATGAATAAACGTCTTATCAATTAATTATGCTTCCGCAAATCACCATGTTTATTGTTCTATAAAATCATCTCTCATTCATTGATACAAATCAAACATCTACCAATATCAAAAGCAAATATGGCAAAGTCTATTTACATAGCAATGTTTGTATTCATAGTAGTGTTCTTCATGTTACATCCAAATTCTTCCGAAGAAATTGATCAATATTCACAAGAGGTACCAGAAGATGTGAAGATATCTCCTACGTCGGATTTTGATATTTACATCGAATCTTCTGATGAATCTTCATTTGAAGAAGCCGATTCACCCGCAATGGATATGAGATGAAGTTTGGACATCATTACACGGACAAACAGTCCGGTTTCTTGAGGTTTGCGCTCAAAATCTGAACTCATCACACTGTGGAGATGCTTTGTTCACGAACATGGTAGGTGAGGGAAAACCAGTATTGTTAGCTGAATGTTGTGGTGAGCTACTAAGGATTGGCAAAGATTGTTATCTAGGAATGGCTCAAGTCATTTTATCGAATTACGAGTATAGAAATATTGCGTCTAAGGCTATTCCGAAAAGCAAACAGACATGGAATTATTGTGTTCGTCTAACTGAGAATTGGAACTCAGATGGGCAGTTTGATCATTAGTGAGGAACTAAACTAATTGATATTCCATTGTGCTAATGTTTTATATACGCGATTATGTAACTCACGCTTTATGACAATTACCATTATATAAATAAAGTTAAAGATCTTTTTACAGATCTTATATTAGTATACATGACTCGTTGGAATAACATGCAAGAATCAACGATCAACATGGATTGTATTATTTTTAGGCATCTTTAATGAATATATATCTCTAGGGTATCATAAATATCTTGATTCCTGGCAACGTAATTACATATATCTATGAGCTCTCCACTCCAAATCACACAACCCGACCCACCATTCTTGATATTCGTATCCGCAACCCCGGTACAAATACTAATGCACTTCTCATTGGATTCCTTCAACTCGATTCTCCTAACATTATTCTACTATATGTGTTCCCAAACAACACAATAAGTTATTGTCTCAATAACTAATCTTATGTTCAATATAAAACATTAGGTCCAGTCTTTTTAATAAATTTTTATTTATATTTTTTAATTATTTGATTTAAAACACTCAAATAGTTTATAAGAAGTTGAAAATAACTATAACTCTTTTGGCTGGTTTAGATACTACAAAAAAGCATTTAATATGAAATTGATTAAATTAATAAGTTATTTTGTTTTTATTTTCAGAAATAAAAAATTGAATTTCTTAAAACTTAATAAATATTAGATTGTTATTCGTAAATTATTTTTATTCATAAGAACATTTATTGTATATGCTAAATTATGCTTGGTTTAAGTTAACATTAAATAGTTTTATATAAATAAAATTTTAGAATCGATAAATTAATATCAAATAAGTTTTATAAAAATTATATCAAATAAGTATATATCACAAATTTAATTCAACAAACTAAAGATGTTTTATTAAAACCTCGTAATGATACACGTTGAAGTAATTAAAAACCAAATTAAGTAATATTTTAGAATTTTTTCCTAATTAATAAAATAATTTATTATGTATATTTAAATACACTAAAATAAAAATGTTAAAACATTACTTAAATAATAATGTTAAAATATATTAATATTATACATTAGATTTTTTTAAAATATATTTTCGCGCTTTTAATCGCGGGTTATAGTCTAGTATCTTTTAAAACATAACAATTAAATGCTGAATTTTATGAAGTTATAACATAAAGTGATAAATGAACAAACTTCCTCAAAGCACCATGTTCATTGCCTTGTAAAATCATCTCTCGTTCATTGATACCACTCAAACATCTACCAATATCAAAAGCAAAAGCAAATATGGCAAAGTCTCTTCACATTGCAATGTTTGTATCAATAGTAATGTTCTTCACGTCAAATTTGATTTCTTCCCAGGAAATTGATCAACATTCACAAGAGGCACCAGGAGATGTGAAGATATCTCCCACATTGGATTTTGATATTTTCGTCGAATCTCCTCATGAATCTTCATTTGAAGAAGCCGATTCACCCGCAATGGAATATGAGATAAAGTTTGGACATCATTACACGGACAAACAGTTCGGTTTTCTTGAGGTTTGCGCTCAAAAGCTGAACTCATCACACTATGGAGATGATCTTTTCAAGAACATGGTAGGTGAGGGAACACCAGTATTGTTAGCTGAATGTTGTGCTGAGCTACTAAAGATTGGAAACGATTGTTATTTAGAAACGGCTCAAGTCATTTTATCGAGTTACGATTTTAGAAATATTGCGTCTAAGACTATTCCGAAAAGCAAACAGACATGGACTGATTGTGTTCGTCTAACTGAGAATTGAAACTCAGATGGGCAGTTTGATCGTTATTGAGGAACTAAACTAATTGATATTCCATTGTGCTGATGTTTTATATATGCGATTATGTAACTCACGCATTATAACAGTTACCATTATATAAATAAAGTTAAAGATCTTTTTATAGATCTTATATTAGTATACATGACTCGTTGGAATAACATGCAAGAATCAACGATCAACATGGATTGTATTATTTTTAGGTATCTTTAATGGATATATATATCTAGGGTATCATAAATATCTTGATTCCTAACAACGTAATTACATATATCTATGAGCTCTCCGCTCCAAATCAAACAACCCGACCCACCATTCTGGATATTCGTATCCGCAAACCCGGTACAGTTACTAATGCACTTCTCCTTGCATTCCTTCAACCTGATTCTCCTAACATTATTCTACTATATGTGTTCCCAAACAACACAATAAGTTATTGTCAGTAACTAATCTTGTGTTCAAACAATATAAAACATTAGGTCCAGTCTTTTTAATAACTGTTTATTTATCTTTTTAAATTATTTGATTTAAAACCACTCAAATAATTTATAAGAAGTTGAAAATAACTATAACTATTTTGGTGGGTTTAGATACTACAAAAAAGCATTTAATATGAGATTAATTAAATTAATAAGTTATTTTGTTTGTATTTCAGAAATAAATAAAAATTGAATTCCTTTAAACTTAATAAATACTCCCTCTGTTCCTAATTAGATGATATTTTATGAAGGGAATTTTGTTTCAAATTAGATGAAGTCTTGAGACTTTTAAGGTAAAAACTAATAAAATACTCCTACTAATTAATTTTTAAATTAATTAATCATTTTTTCCAATATTTATGCACACTTCACGATGAAGTCAACAGTAGTTTAATTACCTTCTTTAATAATCATAGTTTAATTACATTCTTTAATCCAATATTACACAAAAAGTGGAAACAATTCGGTACTAAGAGTTTTAATCAAGAATAGAAAAAAAATACCCTGAAGCCATGAAATCTCTTCATCACCATCGCTGAAGATTTCTTCTCTAGGTGGAGATGCATTTAAATCAAACAAAACTCCTCTTTCATCATTTTGAGCTAACAAATTCAAATCAAAATTGGTAGTGTTCTGAAACTAGTATAAATAAAAAACGGTCTCAAAAAAATTTTCAGTTAGGCTCCATTATTTTTCTTTGAAATTTAACTTCATCCATGTAAAATTTGGCTCCAAATTAAAAAGATACAAAAAGATGTTGTGTGACTGTTTGTGTTCACACTATGAGTAGCATTACTTTTGTCTCTCTAATCAAATGTTTTGAATATAAATAATATTTTCCTTAATCTGTGTATTTTGTACTATAACATCATCTGATGAGGAACATATGGAGTGTTAAATTGTTATTCGGAAATTATTTTTATTCATAGGAACATATTATTATATATGCTAAATTATGATTGGTTTAAGTTAACATTAAATAGCTTTATACAAATAAAATGTCAGAATCAATAAATTAACATCAAATAAGTTTTATAATTAAAAAATTTATCAAATAAGATATATCACAAATTTAATTCAACAAACTAAAGATGTTTTATTAAAACCTCGTAATGATACATATTGAAGTAATTAAAAAAAGTAATATTTTAGATAATTTTCCTCTTTAATAAAATAATTTATTATTTATGTTTAAATACACAAAAATAAAAATGTTAAAACATTACTTATATAATAATGTTAAAATATATTGATATTATAAATTAGATTTTTTTTAAAAGATAGTTTCGCGCTTTTAATCGTGGGTTATAGTCTAGTATCTTTTAAAACATAACATTTAAATTCTGAATTTTATGAAGTTATAACATAAAGTGATTAATGAACAAACGTCTTATCAATTAATTAAGCTTCCTCAAAGCACCATGTTCATTGCCCTATAAAATCATCTCTCGTTCATTGATACCACTCAAACATCTACCAATATCAAAAGCAAAAGAAAATATGGCAAAGTCTCTTCACATTGCAATGTTTGTATCCATAGTAATGTTATTCACGTCAAATTCGATTTCTTCCCAGGAAATTGATCAATATTCACAAGAGGCACCAGGAGATGTGAAGATATCTCCCACATCGGATTTTGATTTTTACGTCGAATATCCTGATGAATCTTCATTTAAAGAAGCCGATTCACCCGCACTGGAAGCTGAGATGAAGTTTGAACATCATTATACGGACAAACAGTTCAGTTTTCTTGAGGTTTGCGCTCAAAAGCTGAACTCATCACACTGTGGAGATGTTCTTTTCAAAAACATGGTAGGTGAGGGAACGCCAGTATTGTTAGCCGAATGTTGTGCTGAGCTACTAAAGATTGGAAATGATTGTTATCTAGGAACGGCTCAAGTCATTTTATCGACTTACGAGGATAGAAATATTGCGTCTAAGGCTATTCCGAAAACCAAACAGACATGGAATGATTGTGTTCGTCTAACTGAGAATTGAAACTCAAATTGGCAGTTTGATCGTTATTGAGGAATGAAACTAATTGATATTCCATTGTGCTGATGTTTTATATATGCGATTATGTAACTCACGCTTTATGACATTTACCATTATATAAATAAAGTTAAAGATCTTTTTACAGATCTTATATTAGTATATCTGACTCGTTGGAATAACATGCAAGAATCAACGTTCAACATGGATTGTATTATTTTTAGGTATCTTTAATGGATATATATTTCTAGGGTATCATAAATATCTTGACTCCTGGAAACGTAATTACATATATCTATGAGCTCTCCGCTCCAAATCACACAACCCGACCCACCATTCTGGATATTCGTATCTGCAAACCCGGTAAAGTTACTAATGCACTTCTCCTTGCATTCCTTCAACCCGATTCTCCTAACATTATTCTACTATATGTGGTCCCAAACAACACAATAAGTTATTGTCAATAACTAATCTTATGTCCAAAGTAAATAAAACATTAGGTCCAGTCTTTTTAATAACTTTTTATTTATCTTTTTTTAATTATTTGATTTAAAACCACTCAAATAATTTATTCGAAGTTGAAAATTACTATAACTATTTTTGCGGGTTTAGATACTACAAAAAAACATTTAATATGAAATTAATTAAATTAATAGGTTATTTTGTTTGTATTTCAGAAATAAAAAAAATTGAATTCCTTTAAAATTAATAAATATTAGATTGTTATTCGTAAATTATTTTTATGCATAGGAAGATATTATTATATATGCTAAATTATGCTTGGTTTAAGTTAACATTAAATAGCTTTATATAAAATAAATGTTATAATCAATAAATTAACATCAAATAAGCTTTATAATTAAAATTTTATCAAATAAGTATATATCACAAATTTAATCCAACAAACTAAAGATGTTTTATTAAAACCTCGTAATGATACATATTGAAGTAATTAAATACAAATATTTTAGATAATTTTCCTACTTAATAAAATAATTTATTATGTATGTTTAAATAACCAAAAATAAAAATGTTAAAACATTACTTATATAATAATGTTAAAATATATTGATATTAAAAATTAGATTTTTTTTTAAAGATACTTTCGCTCTTTTAATCGTGGGTTATAGTCTAGTATCTTTTAAAACATAACAATTTAATGCTGAATTTTATGAAATTATAACATAAAGTGATTAATGAACAAACGTCTTATCAATTGATTATGCTTCCTCAAAGTACCATGTTCATTGCCCGATAAAATCATCTCTCATTCATTGATACCACTCAAACATCTACCAATATCAAAAGCAAAAGAAAATATGGCAAAGTCTCTTCACATTGCAATGTTTGTATCTATAGTAATGTTCTTCACGTCAAATTCGATTTCTTCCCAGGAAATTGATCAATATTCACAAGAGGCACCAGGAGATGTGAAGATATCTCCCACATCGGATTTTGATATTTACGTCGAATATCCTGATGAGTCTTCATTTAAAGAAGCCGATTCACCTGCACTGGAAGCTGAGATGAAGTTTGAACATCATTACACGGACAAACAGTTCGGTTTTCTTGAGGTTTGCGCTCAAAAGCTGAGCTCATCACACTGTGGAGATGATCTTTTCAAGAACATGGTAGGTGAGGGAACGCCAATATTGTTAGCTGAATGTTGTGCTGAGCTACTAAAGATTGGAAAAGATTGTTATCTAGGAACGGCTCAAGTCATTTTATCGACTTACGAGTATAGAAATATTGCGTCTAAGGCTATTCCGAAAAGCAAACAGACATGGAATGATTGTGTTCGTCTAACTGAGAATTGAAACTCAGATGGGCAGTTTGATCGTTATTGAGGAACTAAACTAATTGATATTCCATTGTGCTGATGTTTTATATATGCGATTATGTAACTCACGCGTTATGACAGTTACCATTATATAAATAAAGTTAAAGATCTTGTTACAGATCTTATATTAGTATACGTGACTCGTTGGAATAATATGCAAGAATCAACGATCAACATGGATTGTATTATTTTTAGGTATCTTTAACGGATATATACATATCTAGGGTATCATAAATATCTTGATTCCTGGCAACGTAATTACATATATCTATGAGCTCTCCGCTCCAAATCACACAACCGACCCACCATTCTGGATATTCGTATCCGCAAACCCGATACAATTACTAATGCACTTCTCCTTGCATTCCTTCAACCCGATTCTCCTAACACTATTCTACTATATGTGTTCCCAAACAACACAATAAGTTATTGTCAATAACTAATCTTATGTCCAAACAATATAAAACATTAGGTCCAGTCTTTTTAATAACTTTTTATTTATCTTTTTAAATTATTTGATTTAAAACCACTCAAATAATTTATACGAAGTTGAAAATAACTATAACTATTTTTGCGGGTTTAGATACTACAGAAAAGCATTTAACATGAAATTAATCGAATTCCTTTAAACTTAATAAATATTAGATTTTTTTTTTGACAACAAGAAATTCACAGTCTCATATAGACTTTGTGAACCAAATCGGCAAGTCCACATCCGTGTGAACGACGAAAGAAGGCTGTCTTCTAGCACTGCGTGCTAAAATATCTGCTCTTCGATTCTCCGTACGAGGTACATGAACAATATCTGAGTTGTGGAAACTCCTTCGTAGAAGTTTGATATCTTCCAGATAACTTCCAAATGTTGGCCATTCTTCTGGTTCCGAAACCATCTTCACCAATTGAGAACAATTCGTTGCAAATGTAACCTGAAACTGTCTTAAACTCTTCATACACTCCATTGCCCAAATTAAAGCTTCCATCTCCGAATGAAGAGGTGAAAGACCTGCCCTTACATTCCTTGCTCCTAATAAACCATCAAATCCCGGTAAGGTGCTATACCATCCTTGTCCCGAGAATAATTCCTTATCTTTCAAAGAACCATCTATAAAGCACCAACGTCCTGGAATTTGTATCATGGGTCTAACCTGGACCTGTTGGTTCCTCTTCTGATGATTGAGTTCATGTGCCTCGGCCAAAAGAGCTGATTCCAATTATGCCAATTTAAGTGTTTCTGTTGGATCAATATCCAGATTACTAAACACTTTATTATTCCGAGCTTTCCAGATATACCATATTATCCATGCAAATTGGTGATCATCCATCTTAGGATTCACTCTCCAAAAAAGATGATCCATATTACCAAAGAGAGAACTGATGGGAAACATATTGGGATTCGATGGTATCTTAGATAATGCTCACACTTGACGTGCTGGAGGGCATTCGAAAAACACATGGTTTATCAAATAAGTATATATCAAATATTTAATCCAACAAATTAAAGATGTTTTCTTAAAACCTCCTAATGATATAGGTTGAAGTAATTAAAAACAAAATTAAGTAAATGTTAGATAATTTTCCTATTTAATAAAATAATCTAATTATGTGTTTAGAAATACACTAATATAAAAATGTTAAAACATTACTTATAAAGAAAATGTTAAAATGTATTGATATTATAAATTAGATTTTTTTAAAGATATTTTTGCGCTTTTAATCGTTGGTTATAGTCTAGAATATTTTAAAATGTAACTATTAAATGCTGAATTTTATGAAGTTATAACATAAAGTGATTAATGAACAAAAGTCTTATCAATTAATTATGCTTCCGCAAAGCACCATGTTCATTGCCCTATAAAATCATCTCTCGTTCACTGATACCAATCAAACATCTACCAATATCAAAAGCTAAAGCAATTATGGCAAAGTCTCTTCACATTGCAATCTTTGTATCTATAGTAATGTTCTTCATGTCAAATTCAATTTCTTCCCAGGAAATTGATCAATATTCACAAGAGGCACCAGGAGATGTAAAGATATCTCCCACATCGGATTTTGATATTTACGTCGAATCTCCCGATGAATCTCTATTTGAAGAAGTCGATTCACCCGCAATGGAATATGAGATGAAGTCTGGACATGATTACACAGACAAACAACTCGGTTTTCTTGAGGCTTGCTTTCAAAATCTAAACTCATTAGACTGTGTAGATAATATTTCCAAGAACATGTTGGATGAGGCAGCACAAGTATTGTCAAATGAATGTTGTCATGATCTATTAAAAATTAGCAAAGATTGTTACCTAGGAATGACTCAAATCCCTTTATTGAGTTACGAGTATAGATTTATTGCGTCTAAGGCTATTCCCAAAAGTAAACAAACATGGAACGATTGTGTTCATAGAGTTGAGAACCAGATTGGCAACCCGATCGCTTTTGAGGAACTACACTAATTGATGTTCCGGTGTGCTGATGTTTTATATATGTGATTTTGTAACTCAGGCATTATGAGACTTACCATTATATAAATAAAGCTAAAGATCTTTTGCAGATCTTATATTAGTATACGAGACTCGTTAGAGTTACATGAAAGCTGAATCAACTATCAACATTGGTGGTATTAGTCTTTAGGTTTCTTTAATGGATATAGATGTCTGGGGACAACGCTAGCAGCTCTTAGTAATTCTTCATATTTATGGACTATGAGCTCTTCGCTCTAAATTACACAATCCGACCCACCATTCCAGATATCCACTCACAAACCCAGTAGAGTTACAGTCTCTATTGCACTTCTCATTGCATTCCTTCAGCCTGATTCTTTTATCCACGATGGTTATACTTGTCTCTGACAACGATCACGTTCCTCAAGAGCCAAAAACCATCTGTGTCGCCGCAGCTCAGTGGCGAGCCTCTCAAACAACCATTGAACACATCTACCAAAGCCAATGCCATGGCATTCTTGGGAATGAATCTTGGGAATGAAACCTTTGATACAGTTACATGTCAGTGTCGTGCTAGTGTCACTGTAAACATTTTATTATCAGATTTTTAATACTAATGAGTAATGAGGCATGGTTTGATTTTAATTTGCATATTTTATCTCTTAATCCTGGATTATATATAGTTTTCAGCAGACAAGAAAATGTTATTTCCACATTCTATGGTTTTTTAGACTTTCATCAATTCATTAAAACATATTATTTTTATTGGTCGATAACATTAATTTAACCACGTGAATTTTACCCAAAAAAACTTTACCACCTAAAATCTCATTTTTTAGGAAGAAATTAGATTTTGATCCGTGTTGCACAGATTTATTTTTCATTTTTATATGTTTATATCTTTGAGAATGCCATGAAATTGACTGTTTGTGTTTCTATTGTGTTTAGTTTTTGGTCTTTCTAATTTATGAGATTATTTTTTCTTTAAACGATGTGCTGGTTTTTATTAATTTTATTTGATAAATTAAAAATTGAAATATAATTAGAATTTTAAGTATGCTTTTAGGTTTTATCAGATTTAAAGATGGTCATTTAATTTGAAATTTGTATAAAATTTCAAATTTTATTTTGGAATTTTTGAAAGAAATACATGTTTAGCGATGTGTGGTATATTTTAATAAGATAAAAATATTAATATAATATGGCATAATATTGTGTATATAATTAAAATTTATATTTAACAATTATGTAATATAAAACTATAGATATTATTAAAAAATATTTGTTGTTATATAAATTAGTTTAAATTATGTACAATTATTTGTGAAAAAATTACGTAGTTTGTAAATGTGTATATGTGATAAAACTATAATAATACACACTATGTTTTAACTAATATTGGTTTATATATTTAATATTTAAATTGTGTATTTCATTATAACCAAAAATATAAAAGATTTATGTTGGACAAAAACCGTTCAAAAATAAATATTGTTTTGAATTTTGTTACGTTTTGTAAATGTAACTAAAATTTATATAAATATAACTTATGAAAATTAAAACAGTGTAACCCGCTAATTTAACTTCGCTGGCATTACTTATAGTTTTTTAGTGTTGGATGTAAAGAAAAATTTTCATATTTTAAAATATTTAAATATCAAGTCCGTTTCTCAATCTGGATTTTAAATAATATCAGTTTATGTGTTAAAATCAGAACTTCTAAATATATATTTTTAAAAGATTCCAGCAAATATTATACGGGTTGATTAAAATACATTTGTTTTGGATTGTCGTTAAATAATTATTTTTGAATAAAATATCATTGAATATATTCAGATTATTGAATTTGTTCTGTTATTATTTATGACTTTTAGACGTGTAATGATAATATATTAGAATGAAATGGTCTACATGATAATTAAAATATTGGATTAGGTACGAGATCTAAATTTATAAAACAAATTGGTGAATTACATGAAAATATAAATTTATTTAATTTTTTGATTTTTTTGGAAATCTTTGCAGGTTTTTAATCATAATAATTGTTAATTGATATGCTTAAATATAGGTGAATTGGGCATATGTTAAACGATTTTATTACATCTCAAAGTAGATTCTATCCGATATTCTTTTAAATGTTATATATTAAAATGATTGCTTTAACAACTAATTAAATGGTTCAACAATGACTTCTAAACGTTAGATAGAAAAATAAGACTATAAATTAATAGATTAGATCGTTACGAAAATTTATAAGGATAAATAATAATAAACTATAAAATAAATATTCTAAAATTTCCAAAATATTTATCAAATCACTCAATAAGAGAAACTCAAAATTAAATGTCCAAAAAATAAACTCAAAACTATATTCCTGTTTTTTAGTCTATATTATTGAATAAGGGGAATCCGCCGGTGAACAGTAGTTAATGTCGTGCTTTCCATATATATATATTTGATATTATACATTTAATTTCTCAATTTATAAAAGATAAATTTAATGATTGGTTGATTAAATTAAATTATTAAATTATTTAATATTTTATGTATGTTAATATATCTATTTAAAAAAAATATTTGTTGAAATATTTTTTTATTTTCAATTTATACGTCTTCCCATTTATTTTAGAGATAATTGGTCCAATATACTTTAGTGAACTAGAAATTAGAAAATTACCCTAAAGCCATAAAAAACTCACGATCACTGTGTCTTATTGTGTGTGTCTTGCCGGAAATGCCCCTACAGCTAAGTGAAGTACGATGGAAACGTGAGGAGAGATAGATTGGTTAGATCTTTATAGTACAATCGTAGGATTGCATAGAGATGTAGGTCTCCGGCTAATTTCCTCCCCATCCACTTGTTTGGTTACGCCATCGTAGGGTCTACAGCTATTATCTTCTCTTTACACTTGTTTTATTAGGTAATTAATTATGTAAGGTACACTAAAAAAATTAAAAAAAAACGGAGAAAGTCTGTGTATAACAGAATCAAGTATGGCATTATACGTATGTGGCATGTGTGATCTTACAACGTAATAGTTTATATTGAATGTTAATGTTTGATCTTATCTGATAACTATAAATGTTTGTGTTATTTTAATAGTTGACATGCATCCAAAATCAGCATCTATACCTTATTAGATCCAACTGGAGATTACATGACACCTGCACTAGAGGCATACACACTTGGATCTCTAAACATAGCATCTCAAAATACAAAGTGTTATCTTGGTAGGTCAAAGAAGATAAGGATTTTGTCAAATGGTGAATTCAAAAGGTAGACTTTAGCTAACTTCAGCATATACCAAACATGCATTGAAGTTAGTTGTTACTAATAGTATTAATCGTTATTGAAAGTTCTTAACATCAATTTGCTTGTTCATGCAGCAAGGTGTCATAGGGCGCAAAGCAAAGACTTGTAGGAGGTGTGGTGGAACCGATCACATTAGGTGAAACCATTATATACACTACACGAATTAACTGTTAATTCGAACTTTAGTGGTTAATCATTACTGATGAAACTAAAAAAGAGTGAGAAGTGTGAGCATTGGTGATTGTATACAAAACATTTAGAGTAGTATATATAAATGTTAGCTGTTAAGTATTCATATTATATGTTATCTCCGGATAATAATAATTGCTACGATAGAAGATAAAAGTTAAGAACTAGTGAAATATCGTTACAAAATTGGATAACTTAAGCACGTAAGGATCATTGTAAAATCATATATATTATTTAATGTTAGATACTACTATAAAAGGTTAATGTCTAAGTAATAATGGTAACATTAATAAAGTACGTTAACTTTTGAAAACCGACTGGTAACATTAATAAAGTACGTTAACTTTTGAAAACCGACTGGCTCTCTCTTTCCTTGTTCTCTTTGGCCTCTTTTTCTTTAAGCTTATTCTTTGTTCTCATACGGGCCAGATCAACTGTAGTGGAGCCTCCAACAAACATCGTTTTTTAATATGCGACCTTTCTATATTAGCCGGACAAGGTTGTCAACATTCTCGTCCTCAACTTTGTCATCCCAAATCAGGTCATCTGGGGAGTATGTCGTATCCACAATAATGAATATCACCTCAATCTGCAAACACAAACAATCAAATCAATTCACACTTTTTAATGTAGTGGTTACAAGCATGATAGCGCAGCATAATTCCTTACATTCGGCGACTACTAAATAAGATAATTATTAGCCGTAATTACTTATCGTATCAGTTACCATTCATAATAGCTTTCATTTGTTAGCCTTTAACTAAAAACAATAGAGTAACTTAAATAACTAGTGACAGTAATTAACAGTTTATTATTGCTGATACAGTTATCCTCTGTTACGTTCCTTCATTAGTGTAATTCAAAATGAAATAGGTCAACATTAGCTATTAGCAACTAAGATGAAATGTACTAGTGTTCTTGGACGTTACTTTCTGAGATAACGTTGAATTGCTAACCTTAGCATCTACTATAGTAGCATTAAAGATAGTCTAGCATGGTATCTCGAAATAGTATAAGCAAATCTTGATCAATAACGTCTACTACATATCTTATATGGAACTTTCTGATATTACATCCACTTTGATAATTATTCCTATACCATACAAACATTGCGGATATTTCAACAAGGTAGTGAAAAAGATTATTATTAACACCCACTAATTCGCTTGGAAGTTACGCTTGAAATTACTAACCTTGGCTTCTTCATCTTGCTCTCTAGCATGAGCTTGGTTTACACCGTAACGAACGGAAACGGGAAGGGGTGGTGGGACATCTCGCTCTTCTTCTTATTCTACTTGGGAGTCATCTATAAAGTAGAAATGAAATTACTTGAGAAATATGTGTTAAGAAGAAACAAGATTACATTGAAGCGGCGGGTGTGGTGACGGAAACGACGAAGGTTGAGGTTCTCAGTGCCGTTGCGCACGAGCTAGAAGAGTGTATCGGTGATGAAACTCATTAGGATCAGAGTAGCTATTGAGATTAAGAGACGCATAGTGAATCTAGAGACGTTGTTTTTGTTAAGAATAATCCAAAAAGAGTTTGTTAGATTGAATCTATCAAAACTCACTAAAAATCTGTGATAATTACGAATAAGAAGTGAAAGGTTCTAGGTTAAGCCAAAGAAAACTACAAATATATATGTAAATTGCTGTCTCTACATTTATTCTTGACGTCTTTTGGGGTAATGATGAAGTACAGTGCATGGCGTCTAGCATAGAGTCTCAGGTTCCAAGTCTATGATACAGAATCTGAAAGTACAAATAGAGGTGTCGAGATTGTGGAGGGTGTTTTGGTATTAAAAAAAGATTAACAGTGGATAGGATATTCTCCTAATTTTGACAATTTATGTGTGTATAGAGCCAAATTTCTCTTTATTTTATATAACGAATAAAGCCACATTTACAACCCAAATAAACGTGTTAGTTGATCGGTCGTTGTTGAAGAACAGCTACCATCAATTTCCAGATGAGACAACCCTGAGGACTGTTTGTTTCAGAATCGAAACTAATACGTTTCTGTCTTGGGTATAAATTCTCTGAGCAACCCCATCATTGTGCTTAAATCCATCTCCATCTCCGTTTTCGCAGGTAACAACACTTCTCTGTTCTTATCTCCGGTTTCCTTTTCGTTGCTTCTATAATATCAATGTAATGGATATAAGATCTCGCTACTTTGTGAAACTGTTGTCTGACTCGTTGTGTTGTTAGGACATTAGTGTGACTTTGTTGTGTTTGTTCTTAAATTGATTTAGTCTCTAGTTCTTTGGACAAAGCTTTGGCGAATTTGCTGTCTATTTCTTGGAGTTTGTACTCAACCACTTCCAGTTTCATCTCAGCTTCAGCAATGCAAGCATGAAAGAAAAGAATTCCGCCACGGTCTCTACATCAATCTTGACTTATCTGTTCTACTATCATTATTTTTTCTTTCTTTCCCTTATAGATCAGTGGAAAGGCTTGAATCACTATTATATTCTCCTTCTCTTTTGAGGCATTTCTCAGCACTGCTTAAGATATAAGCCATTCGTTTTTCATCTTTTTAAAAGTTCCTTGTGTATTGGTTCTGAGTTATAGCCTGCAATATGTTTTTGATACAACTTTAAGTGACTCAGTCTCATCATAGAATGAAAACCATTTACAGTTTCTTTTTTTTTTTGAAAAATTCAGAAAACAGAAAAAGTTAAGATTATGTCTTAACAGGCTTTCAAGTTCATAGCTAAGTGTCGGCTCAGGTGGTTTATCACATGCCTATATACAACATCCATCCCTACGATGCAATATTCCTGAATCCAGGGGGTTGTTCTATGATGATGCGAACACATTGCTAATTTCTACCGCAGCCAATCAGGTGTTTATTTTTCTTTTCCTTTGAAATGGTTTATTTGCTGTTGTTTCAACCATAATCGATATCTTTATTAAGCTTGATGATCCTTATCCCTAGTTGATTTTGACGTTTTCCTGTTTAGGTCTTTTCATGGCAAACATCTCCCTTTAACGCAGATGTGTCTCCTTCAGTTGATTCTATAAGTGAAAGGCCTATCCTATTTATCAAATTCTATGTTAATAAAAAAGCCATAGCTGTCCAAAGATCCGAGTGTGAAATACAGATTTTTATCGAGAAACCAAGCAGATACTTACCCACAAATGCAGGGCAGGATCAGAGAGCGTTCTCGGATTCTTTTGGAGTGACTCTCCACTATGTGACCTTGCAATTGTAAAGACCAGATGGGGCTCTGTGTAATTTAACTACATAGAACGCTTTGCTGTTCTGATTATTTTTGTTTTGTTTTGCGCTAATGATTGTTTTTTTTTTTTGTTTCTTGTCTCAGTGGCATGGACTTGCTTGCTTGTAATAATTTGATTGCAGTGGTAGCGTTGTCTCATGTTTGCCTAAAGTCTAAGCACGATGGATTCGATCCACAAGCCCACAATGAAGCTAAACACTGAAAGAAAACATATATCTTTTGAAACATAACTGTTAAATGCTGAATTTTATGAAGTTATAACATAAAGTGATTAATGAACAAACGTCTTATCAATTAATTATGCTTCCGCAAAGCACCATGTTCATTGCCCTATAAAATCATATCTCGTTCATTGATACCAATCAAACATCTACCAATATCAAAAGCAAAAGCAAATATGGCAAAGTCTATTCACATTGCAATGTTTGTATCCATAGTAATGTTCTTCACGTCACATTTAAATTCTTCCCAAGAATTTGATCAATATTCACAAGAGGTACCAGAAGATGTGAAGATATCTCCTACATCGGATTTTGATATTTACGTCGAATCTCCCGATGAATCTCTATTTGAAGAAGTCGATTCACCCGCAATGGAATATGAGATGAAGTCTGGACATCATTACACACACAAACAACTCGGTTTTCTTGAGGCTTGCTTTCAAAATCTGAACTCATTAGACTGTGGAGATAATATTTTCAAGAACATGTTAGATGAGGCAGCACAAGGATTATCAAATGAATGTTGTCATGATCTGTTAAAGATTAGCAAAGATTGTTACCTAGGAATGACTCAAAGCACTTTATCGAGTTACGAGTATAGATTTATTGTGTCTAAGGCTATTCCCAAAAGTAAACAGACATGGAATGATTGTGTTCGTAGAGTTGGGAACCAGATTGGCAGCCCGATCGCTTTTGAGGAACTACACTAATTGATGTTCCGGTGTGCTGATGTTTTATATATGTGATTTTGTAACTCAGGCGTTATGAGAGTTACCATTATATAAATAAAGCTAAAGATCTTTTACAGATCTTATATTAGTATACGAAACTCATTAGAGTAACATGAAAGCTGAATCAACTATCAACATTGGTGGTATTTGTCTTTAGGTTTCTTTAATGGATATAGATATCTGGGGACAACGCTAGCAGCTCTTAGTAATTCGGCATATTTATGGACTATGAGCTCTTCGCTCTAAATTACACAATCCGACCCACCGTACCATTTCAGATATCCATACTCGCAAACCCAGTAGAGTTACAGTCTCTATTGTACTTCTCCTTGCATTCCTTCAGCCTGATTCTCTAATCCACAATGGTTATACTTGTCTCTGACAACGATCATGTACCTCAAGAGCAAAAAACCATCTGGGTCGCCGCAGCTCAGTGGCGAGCCTCTCACACAAACCATTGAACACATCTACCAAAGCCAATGTCGTGGCATTCTTGGGAATGAAACCTTTGATACAGTTACATGTCGGTATTGTGCTAATGTTATAGTAAACATTTTATTATCATATTTTTAATACTAATGAGGCATGGTTTGATTTTAATTTGCATATTTTATCTCTTAATCCTGGATTATATATAGTTTTCAGCATACAAGAAAATGTTATTTCCACATTCTATGACTTGTTTTTAGACTTTCATCAATTCATTACAACATATTATTGTTATTGATCGATAACTTTAACTTAACCACGTGAATTTTATCCCAAAAAAATTTACCAACTAAAATTTATTTTTTTAGAAAGAAACTAGTTTTTGATCCGCGTTGTGCAGATTTATTTTTCATTTTTACATGTTTATATCTTTTAGAATGCCATGAAATTGACTGTGTGTTTCTATTGTGTTTAGTTTTTGGTCTTTCTAATTTATGAGATTATTTTTTCTTTAAACAATGCGCGGGTTATTATTAATTTTATTTGATAAATTTTACATTGAAATATAATTAAAATTTTAAGTATACTTTTAGGTTTTATCAGATTTAAAGATGGTCATTTGATTTGAAATTTTTATAAAAATTCCAACTTTTATTTTGGAATTTTTAAAAGAAATACATGTTTAGCGATGTGTGGTATATTTTAATAAGATAAATATATTAATCTAATATGGCATAATATTATGTAGATAATTAAAATTTATATTTACAATTATGTAATATAAAACTATAGATATTATTAAAAACTATAATATTTGTTGTAATATGAATTAGTTTAAATTATGTACAACTATTTGTGCAAAATTACGTAGTTTGTAAATGTGTATATGTGATAAAACTATAATAATACATACTATATTTTAACTAATATTGGTTTATATATTTAATATTTAAATTGTCTATTTCATATAACCAAAAAATAAAAGATTTAAATTAGACAGAAACCATTAAAAAATAAATATAGTTTTTCATTTGACCCGCAGTTTCAAAACGCGAGATGTTTTATAAATAATTAACATAATCTTTAATTTTGGAAATAATATATGTTTTTGAATTATATTACGTTTTTTATATTACCATTAACATTTATTTTAAATTTTGAATATTAAATTTTAAATGAGAAATAATTTTGTAATTGTAACTAAAATTTATATAAATGTAACTTATGAAAATTAAAACAGTGTAACCCGGGGAATTGCCAAAAATAGCACTTTGACGATACCACTTTTCACTTCTACCTTAATCAACTTTGCCATTAAAATTTTAATTGGCAAATGACTATTATGTCCCTAATTAATTAAACTTAAACTATTCAATTAGATATGTTATATCTTCTTCCTCGATGTGAGATCCGGCAAGCTCCAGCGAGCTCCGGCAAAGGACGATGATTGGAGATTGCTTTCGGTTCATACACAGACTGGAACCGCAGAACGGTTTGCTAAAGTGAGTTGCTTTGAGACCCTGCTTGGCTCACCTACTTTTGTGGATATAAGAAACGGACGGCTAAGATGCGTGGAGACTGGCCACGAAGTTGTAGTCGGAGACGAAGAAGCATACGCTCGTAACAAACGGTGTCGTCTGGGACTCATCGATCACGCTCTATCTCATGGGAAATCTCCTCTCACCATGTTCTTGCAGTGCCTAATTTCTCAGTTAGCCAAAAATTGATACATTTGTAGTTGATTGTGTTAGCTTAAATTATCTATGGCTAAAGTATTTACCTTTCTTCTTGTTTTTTGGCTATGTTCTTAGTTCGAAGTTCGTGTGCAAGCTTATTGGGGATACTGTGAACAAGAACGAGGAACATATCTGGAAATATGTAAATGGGAAGAGATTTCTACACAGATTAGATTACTGAACATGATATCAGATTCATTGACATCTTGTACTGATTCCAATTTTGTCTCGTGCTTGTTATTCCTGGCTTTTAATGTTTTGGTGTTGATGTATCTGATAGAGCAAGTGGAAAGAGGAGCTGGAACAAGCGGAAAGACCGAGAAAATACAAGTAACCAATAAACATGGACACGTTAAGGAAGAAACTGACTCCAATGATTCAGAGTTTTGGATGCTTAAGTCAAGTTTTGGTTCAGAGTCAGAGTAGGAGAGTGATGAAGAAAACTGCAAAGGTACCTCTTTTTGTTTTTTTTGTTGGTTCTACTTTCATATTTCTATCGAAACTTAAACTAGATTTGTGTCTGATCTTGGTACAGGTTCTCATTGTGATGCCAAAGAATATGAGGAGCTCTCAGAAAGGTAAATGTATACATTTACTCTTATTTCTGTGTATTTTTTACAAAATTGCGGATTGGTTTTGATGTTCACCTCTAGTTGTTTTGTCTTTTCTACAGAACAAAGAGGATGTCAATAGAGATTGGACCAAGTATGATCATTACGGCAGCACCACTAAGATCATGAGGCTCAAGGCTACTATTCAGTCTTTGGAAGGGCAGATGAGATCTGTTACTGAGAAGAGGGCTAAGTATGCTCAGATTGCTGCTGAGGAAGTGCCCAAGAGTCTTTACTGCCTTGGTGTTCGTCTCACTACTGAGTGATTTCAGAACTCGAGTTACAGGGGAGCTCGCGGAGAGAATCTATGTTGTGGCTTTTAAGCTCACCGATAACAGTCTTTACCATGTCTGTGTGTTTTCTGATAACATTGTTGCTACTTCGGTTGTGGTTAACTCCACTGCTCTCAACTCCAAGGCCCCTGAGAAATTCGTCTTTCATCTTGTCACTAATGCGATAAAGTCATGGTTTGCTATGAACGTGGACAACCTCGGAGTCACTGTTGAGGTTCAGAAGTTTGAGGATTTCAAATGGCTTAATGCTTCTTATGTCCCCGTCCTCAAGCAGCTCCAAGACTCTGATACGTAAAGCTACTATTTCTCTGGACACACCGACGATGGTCGCACACCGATCAAGTTCAGAAACCCCAAGTATCTCTCAACGCTCAATCATCTCAATGCTCAATTATATCTTTTTATAAGGCCTTATAAATTGTGTTATGAAGATATTAAATTCTTATAATCTTTTGAATAAACCCTTATAAATAGATTTATAAACTCTTATAAATAGATTTAAACCGTGTAAATTAATTTATAAACACTTATAAATAAATGTATAAACTCTTATAAATAGCTTATAAGTTCTTGTAAATAGTTTTATAAACCCTTTTAAATAGTTTTATAAACCTTAATAAATAGTTATATAAACATTTGTATGTGTTTTATAAATTTTATAGATGGTTGATACAAGGTTTTATAAGCTGTAGTTTTTTTTTTTAAAACTCGGAATGTTTTATTTTTATTTGTACAACTTTGAATATTATCTAATATGTTTTCAATTTTAATTTTAATTTTATATTTTTGAATTTAAATTTCAA